>NC_057938.1:1041647-1134147 GCF_018555375.3 Anguilla rostrata | reverse complement strand
GTGTGTGTGTGTGTGTGTGTGACGGCGTGCTGCTCTCACCGCTGCGGCAGGGCCGGCGAAGGCCAGGCTGAGCAGCATGAGCAGCGGGATCAGCTCCTCGGACCCGTCCACGTAGGGCATGCTGAGGGCGCGGTCGTGGCAGTGGAAGCCCGTCCGGGCCGGCTGCAGGACGTCCGTCAGCTCCAGGAAATACAGAGACGCCATGGAGGCCGCCACGATCGGCAGCTGGGTGGGGGGGGGGGGGGCAAAAATGTAAGTAATGTAATGCCTAATCACCCAATCAGTGCCAGACCTCACTAATGCTCTTCTGGCAATGGAATGGAATGGAAGCAAATCCCTGCAGCAATGCTCCAATATCTAGTATAAAGAGTGGAGGCTGTTGTAGCAGCAAAAGGTGGACCAACTCCATATTAATGCCCATAATTTTGGATGAGATGTTGAATGTCAGGTGTGCACATACACTACACGGCTAAAAGTATTTCAGCACAGATCATGTAAATCCTTACTATTACTATCCTTACTATTATTATCTTGGGCAGTACATTCCAAGATAAAATTATTCATATTTATAGATGTTACATATTTACGCCAATTTTGGTATTTCATAGACACGCCCCGTAATGGCGTCCCGTAGCTCCCACGTTTCGCGGTTTCCCCATCAGGTGGCCGTGGCAGCTCTGGGACTCACCTCTACGAAATAGAAGCAGGGCAGGAGGGTCATGCTGTCTTTAGGAGGCCTCTTCTTGGGCTTGTCTTTAGGCGAAATCATAGCCGCACCCAGTCAGGGATCAAACTGAGAGAAAACAGATTAACATAACCCATTATAACCCCTTATAACCCTAAATAACACATTTCAGTACAGGGACACTGTGAGACATGAAAACTACAGGGACATAGTAAGTGTTTGTTTTAGCATAATACAAAGATTACATCTCCCACAGGACAAACATGGTGTACAAAAGCCTGAAAAAGTATCATTAGTATGGTGAAAAATCTTGGAAAAAGCAGCAGAAGACATCGCAGAGCACAACAGATCACTTGAGTCCCCAGGCCAGTAGAGCCCCCTTCAGACAGCCAATCAGCACCCTGCAGGCACGGGAAACATCCATATTTAAAATGGCTGCTCGTCAGGCTCTGACACTCCAGCAGGCACACAAGCCCCTTCCACATGCAGCCATCGATTGGATGATGAACTCCACCCACCCCCAGCCCCCTAAGCAGCTGAAGGCTAATTACCTCTACAGAGGGAGGGGTCAGTCTGAATCAATCAACAGTGCAATGAGGACCTTATATGAGCTCTAAAGAGGAACTCCTCTCTCTCACTCTCTCTAAAGAGAGACTCCCTCTCTCTGTCTATAGAGGGACTCCCTCTCTCTCTCCCTCTCTAAAGAGAGACTCCCTCTCTCTCTCTCTCTCTAAAGAGAGACTCCCTCTCTCTGTCTATAGAGGGACTCCCTCTCTCTCTCCCTCTCTAAAGAGGAACTCTTCCTCTCTCTCCTCTCTCTCTCCCTCTCTAACTGCGTGGCATGCAGGCAGGCGTCGCTCTGCGTGGCTGATATGATATCCGCCCCCCTCTGCCCCCCTCCCCCCTTTTCTGACAATAATTGTCAGAAAGCAAAAAAAAAGAAAATAAAACTAAAAGTGGAGCGAGCTCACTGACGCGTACATCCGCTGGAGAGACGCTCGCGCTCCTCCCGAAGTGAATGTGTAATGTAATGGAATGTAATGTGTAATGGAATGTAATGCAATGCAATGGAATGTAATGCAATGGAATGTAATGTGTAATGTAATGTGTAATGGAATGTAATGCAATGCAATGGAATGTAATGTGTAATGGAATGTAATGCAATGCAATGGAATGTAATGTGTAATGGAATGTAATGCAATGGAATGTAATGTGTAATGTAATGTGTAATGTAAATGAATGTGTAATGTAATGTAATGGAATGTAATGTAATGTGTAATGTAATGTAATGTAATGTGTAATGGAATGTAATGCAATGGAATGTAATGTGTAATGTAATGTGTAATGTAAATGAATGTGTAATGGAATGTAATGCAATGGAATGTAATGTGTAATGTAAATGAATGTGTAATGTAATGTGTTGGAATGTAATGCAATGTAATGTGTAATGTAAATGAATGTGTAATGTAATGTGTTGGAATGTGTAATGTAATGTAATGTGCCACAGCCAGAACATGTAGCCCAGGGGCCACAGATGAAAATGAGTCTTTTTTGGCTGACTCCAGCACATTTACAGAAATGTTATTAATATGCATTGCCCCTGTAAAATAATTAATTTATTAAAGGTTTTCCTTTGTTAAGTTTAAAGGCACAATTTATTCATCGGGGAAGTGCACAGTTAGGAAGTAACAGCGGAAATAAAAACACGCACCAGAACGTAACAAACCTCCTACGATTCAGACGAAACTCACCGTTAATTACACATGGGATTTTTTGCATACTGCGTTCATTTTCTCAGCACTGAAGCATGTATAAGCCATTATCGCATCTGTTAGGAGCAAACTCCACTGCGGAGCAAAGCCTCGCAACAGCCCTCGGGCACGAGACTACATATGGGCAGTCTAAATGAGCTTCACATAATTGTGTTTTCCCCCTTCGCTGCAAAAGGGGAAAAAATGATGAGAGGTATAGATTATTAAATTGTGATATGCCATACTGTGTAATAAACGAAATAGGGTATATGTCTATTTTTAAGTGTGATCTGTTCTCTTAAAGAATGCTCAGGATTACATTCACATGCTTAATGCACAGCCCTCTCCATCTCCCATGCATGTATAAGAAACTGACGCGAAGCTGAGTCGCGCATATTTAAGAAATTGACGCGGAGATTGCCAAGAATAGTTAGTCAAAAGAACACAAACAACGAACTCTGCAAGTAACACGATTAGCTTAAACAAGCAACAGTAGGCCTAACGATGACATGGAAAAACATTTTTTGCAGTAATTACAGTAATTCTATAACTACTGCAAAATAAATCGACGTGTTTCTTTGATCTTCCGCACAAATTTTGAAAAAATAAAATAAAAGAAATAAACAAATACATAAACTAACTACACTCTTGCACTCTTATAGGAATGGCTTATACTCTAAATGAAGTCGGAACTTAATTCAAAATCTGAGAATATTGCAGGAACGTACAATTTAAGGTCACCAGATTGAGCCAAATAATATCAGACCGTACGAATATGCTGCACGTGTCACTCGGAATAGTTTGCTCTCACCGGAATTTCACACGCGCTGCTCGGTAACGCGACTGCTTCATCGTCACGAGACCCCATCTGACGTTCAGTAATTGCTTTCGAAATGGGCTCGCGCATCTGAGTCTGTTCCCGGTAGTAAAACCATCACACATTGTTACCATGCGGACGCACTACGGGTGGAAGACATCCACCTAAAAAGAAAATTGCACGTTACTGTAACACATCTGTGATTCCCACCGTACAGTAGCTGACTCGCGCGTGGGGATGTGACATGACAAATCACGAGCTGAAATCGCAATGAGAAAAAATCTAGCACCACCTAATGCACATCACGCGCCTTGACATAGCAAATATGTATTCACATAAATAGACATAAATACACATGTCGGCTATGCAGGCCACTTTTGATGTCGGCACGATGAGCACCACATGCCGAAAACTGCAAACATGATTGGCCTCAAATATGGGGCATAGTCAATCACAACCATTTAAATAAAACAGTCTAAAAGATAAATAGATGCTAATCTGCCCGGGGAAATGATGGACCGCAAAAATCGTTTTTTTTTTTGTTTTTGTTTTTTGGTTTTAAGAATAATGGCACCATCTGTCACAGTGACATTAGCGTCGGCTCTCCCTCTAGGTTCCCTCACCGTGGAGCGCAGGCAATAACCGCACGAGCCATTAACGTGCACGTGAACTAACCATCGGTAAGAGCAGGAGACCGAGGGAAACGTATTTAAGGGAGGGGACACAAGCAGGTCAGAATACATATATTTAATGATTAATTATTCTACGCTACTCGCAGCCGCCCGCCCAGTTCATGCTGCTCTCCGCAGCCACGCGCACCGCATCATTCTCATACCGTTCCGTCAGCAGCTCATTTCGGCGACCACTGCTGAAGTGTACGGAACACGAAAGAGACAGAAAACCCCGCGTCGTCTCACCTTTTTTCTCGTAGATTGTGTGGATTTCGTAAAACGAGCGAGGCTCCCTTCTAAGGCTCTTTTCCAGACCGCGTGTGAATGTGTTTGAGATGCTCCAATTTATCTCGCTGCAACTCAATCCATTTCACGCTCTTACCCCCACGTCACCGAGCACGCGAAACCGTATTCTAGTGCTGAGGCTGCATCGGCTTGCAATTTCCAACAGTTACGGTTCGTTTTATTTCCAATTTAAACACCTTCAAATGCCGCTTAGATTGCTGTCTTGCTTCCAAAAACCCTCAAAAGGCACCCCCCCTTCCCCGTTCCAGGGTTTCGGGTTTGGTTTTTTGATGAATCAAAAATAAAAACGGATGCCTATCCACACCTTCTCCTACCCATCTAAACATCCACCAGTGCCGTTGTGACGAAAGCGAGCGGTGATAAACCGTTATCAAGCTTGTATATCGGGATGGTCTGTGAACACAAAGACAGCGAGGCCAAAAACGTGGAGGGAGGGACGGAGTATGTGTGTGAGAGAGAGAGATAGTGTATGCGCGCTGTGTGTGTGTGTGTGTGATAGCTGGGGAAGGTGGGGTGGGGGGGGGGGGGTTCTATGCCTTCACGCTCCTTTGTAATCACGCTATCGCAGACACCGATTTCTCTCAGTCACCCCCCCCCAGCCCCCACCCCACCCCCAACAACAACCACACCACCAAGGGAGAATATGCATCTTGCTTCTGTAACAGTAAGACCGAAGGGGAAAGAAAGAAAAAAAAAAAAAACTGGGGCAGTTGGTGGGATTGGGGGGAGGGGAGGGGAGGGGAGGGGGCGTGTCTCAGTTCAAAGTTTTGCACGTTCACCCGCAGCACGCTTTGATGTAATTACATTCTTTTCTTCCTCCGTTAGATTTTATTATACGCGCAAACCTCTTATTCTAATCCCATATGCTGTCCCCAGAGCCCTCCACCGAAGGCTCTGTTTTTTAACCCTTTAAAGTGTAGATTTTTTCATAATGCAAAATATATATATATTTTTTCCACCCAAAATGATTCGATGTCAGCGTTTCAAAACTCCACTGCTTTCAGTTAACAGTGGCGATTGTGACATCAGCATTAGAATGTTTGATTAAGAACATTCTAATCACATATTTGTGGTCTGTCTTAATTTGGTGCCCTCATGCTGGACAAGAGCGTCTGCCAAATGCCTGTAATGTCACGTCATGCAGTGTAATCTGTACGAGTGTGTGGCCAGGATTGGGTACGGGCTGGGTGGGGGTGTGTGTGTGTGTGTAGGCTGACTCATTCACAATGTTATACTCCCTCCTCTGAGCACACCTGACCCTCAGGAACACGTCCCTAAACTCCTGCATTTTGTCTGAGCGTCTGCACGGTCCACCAGCCCCGCTCGGCCCAGTCAGTACCAGACGCAGAAACAGTTTCCCAGTAAAGGCATGCATCTGGGGGGTCCTGCGGGGGTCACACCCCCAAATGCACTGCCGCTTACAGCACTGTACACCCCCAAATCCACTGTCTCTCAGTGTTGGGATTAGGGTTGTGGTCTTGTTCAGTATTGTGGTTAAGGTTGTGGTCGTTTTCAGCATTCAGTGTTGGGGTCAAGGTTATGGTCATGTTCAGTGTTGGGGTTAGGCTTGTGGTAATGCTCAGTATTGGGGTTAGGGCTGTGGTCGTGTTCAGTGTTGGGGTTAGGGTTGTGGTCATGTACGGTTCTCTATCCTCTCCCCCTACCCCTCCCCCTCTCTCTCTCTCTCTGTGTGAGTCTGTGATGATGGATGAGTGGGGGGTGGGTCCTGGGGGCCCGTGTGTGCCCCACCCCCCACCCCCCACCCCACCCCAACCCCACGGGCTGGGCCCAGCTGGCCAGAAACTAACAAACAATCAGAATCAGGCTCTCAGAGCCACACCCCCTCCCTAACACTGCTAACCAGACACACAGCTAACTAAGTCACACCACACACACCCTACCCCATTGTAATGAAGAATGTGTACATAGTTAATTACAAACAGCAAAGTACAATTTAACAGCTTAAAGAAAGCATGCCTACTCGTACCAAAATAATAATAACAATAATAAAAATAATAGGTCATCATCATCTTTATCTCTTCCCCTTCCTCTCTCTCCCCCCCTTGTTCATGCAGTAATAAAGAAGCGGTGAGCTGATTCTCTAGTAGCCCCCGGGGGGGGTGAACGTTTCTAAATGAGTCTGGCTGGGGGTCGGGGGGCTCGAGGAGGGGGGGTGGGGGGGCAGGACTGCGGTGCGTTCTCAGCGCACACCCCAGGGGGGTAATTTTCAAACACATTTTTCAAAGCAAGGCAGAGACGGCGTCTTTCACGCTGTGTTTCGCAGCAGAGCGGAAAATGTCGAGTCTCGGCCATTTTGCTCATCTTGGCTTATAACTTTCCCTGAATCTAAAAATAGCGCATGGATGCACTCAATGGTCGGTATCAGTTAAAGAACTGCTCTAGTGTGTGGATGCACTCTATGGTCTGGTATACCAACCGTCTAGTATGAAATCGGGCGGGGGCCGATCGGGGGGAATTGGAGAGCAGCTCCAGGTTAGAGAGCAGCGGCGGGTCAGAGAACAGCTCCAGATTAGAGAGCAGCAGCGGGTCAGAGAGCAGTGGTGGGTCAGAGAGCAGCTCCAGGTTAGAGAGCAGCGGCGGGTCAGAGAGCAGCTCCAGGTTAGAGAGCAGCTCCGGGTTAGAGAGCAGCTCCAGGTCAGAGAGCAGCAGCGGGTCAGAGAGCAGCTCCATATTAGAGAGCAGCAGCGGGTCAGAGAGCAGTGGTGGGTTAGTGAGCAGCTCCAGGTTAGAGAGCAGCAGCGGGTCAGAGAGCAGCTCCAGATTAGAGAGCAGCAGCGGGTCAGAGAGCAGTGGTGGGTCAGAGAGCAGCTCCAGGTTAGAGAGCAGCGGTGGGTTAGAGAGCAGCTCCAGGTCAGAGAGCAGCAGCGAGTTAGAGAGCAGCAGCGAGTTAGAGAGCAGCTCAAGGTTAGAGAGCAGCTCCGGGTTAGAGAGCAGCAGTGGGTCAGAGAGGAGCTCCAGGTCAGAGAGCAGCTCCAGGTTAGAGAGCAGTGGCAGCTTGTCCCTTCTCTCTCAGATCAGCAGGCAATGATGACCACAAACACTGAATGACTGGGCATTCCAAACTAGGGAGAAAAAAGGGAAAAAGCATTTTAAAAACAACCCTCAATATAAATGAGAATCACACTGAATCATGGCTATGTGAGGGAATAGCTGATTTTAATATGCGTCCTGCTCTCTGCTGCCCCCTGCAGGTTTAAACAGGGTTAGGGTTGGCGCTCGGCTTGGCAGTTTTGGTGCTCCAGCCCTCTCAGGCCCGTTTCTCACCCTCTTCTTCCTCAGACCCCCTCAGGGGTGCGTGTGCTCGCTGAATCGATTAAAATGCGCCCCGACGTTTCCGCATGGCTCACCCAATTACACATCCCCCGTTACCTCACCCTCCCCCATCTCCCTCTACCACCCCCTCCCCCATCTCCCTCTACCACCCCCTCCCCCATCTCCCTCTACCACCCCCTCCCACCCCATCTCCCTCTACCACCACCCCCATCTCCCTCCCACCCCCCCCCATCTCCCTCTACCACCCACCATAACCCCATCTTCGCCCCCCACACCCCCAACCTCACCTACCCACCCACCCACCCCTCCCCCATCTCCCTCTACCACCCCCCCCCCATCCCATCCCCCCACCCACCCCTCCCCATCTCCCTCTACCACCCCCTCCCCCATCTCCCTCTACCACCCACCCCCTCCCCCAACCACCCACCCCCATCTCCCTCTACCACCCACCCCCATCTCCCTCTACCACCCCCTCCCCCATCTCCCTCTACCACCCACCATAACCCCATCTTCGCCTCCCACCCCCCATCCTCATCCCCCCATCCCCACCCACACCACCCCACCCACCCACCCACCATACCCCATCTGCCCCCACCCCACCTCTCCCCCACACCCCATCTCCCTCTACCACCCACCATAACCCCATCTTTGCCTCCCACCCCCCCCCCATCCTCATCCCCCACCCCTCCCACCCACATCTCCCTCTACCACCCACCATAACCCCATCTTTTACTGAAAGTCCCAGCACTGCAACTGGCCACTGAAAGCCGGCCAGGTGTAATTGGCCATTATTGAAAGCTAGTGAGCTGCAATTGGCTGTAATTGAAAGCAAATGTGCTGTAATTGGCCAGGAAATGAAGACTTATGCCTGGGGATTGCCAGATTCACTCCTGAATATGGAACTGTACTAGTCCATTAAAGTGTAATCAGCAAGCGTTGATCCAATAGGCGAACATGTTCATAAATCAAAAATATATAAATTATATTACACTGCGATCACCTTGGATAAGGGCATCTGACTAGAAAAATGAATTATAAAAAATGACAAATGATGTAAAATAAGGAAATAAATATCTGGATATAAAATTTCACCACTTCACATGCAATGCAGAAAGGCTCATATATTCTTTGATAACTGCTTACACGCCTTTAGCATTCTTGGAAACACACTTTAAACGCTCAGATCAGTTAAGGTGAGGGTTAAGGTTAGGTAACGCGTAACATTCAGTTTTCTAAAATGGCACTTATAAATAACTTACATATGCCTTACAAAACACTTATAAATACCATATAGAGCACCTATAAATGTGTTATAAAGAACATGGAAATGCCTTATAGAGCACTTATAAATATCTTATAAATCACTTATAAACGCATGAATTACAGAGCTCTTGGGATTGAGGAGCAGCGGATTGCTGTTCACTGTAGGGTGGACCTTTTTTTGGGTTCTTTTAGCACCATGACGATGTGGGATGAGAAACAGCAGCGCTGAACAAACACGCTAAAAGAACAGCACGCTTTACTGCGGTCTGGAGCACGCAGCACACGCGTGTGCTCGAGACCAGAACCTCGAACCGACAGAAATAACACAGGAGGCGAAACACGGGCTTCGTTCGAATGCTCGTTTATTTTTTTCCCCGTTCTGTCTGGGTTTGTTACGAACGCAGGATCATTTTCATACTGAAGGTTCTCAGGGAAGCTACAAAACCACTACCGGGCCAACTGCTCTCAGTCCGACGGGACGCATTTGGCTGTAACACTAAATCAGACTTCTGCTGTGAAAAGACTCTTCAGACATCAGAATAAGGCCAGTTACGCCTACTCAATAAATAATTAATAACAGCTTTGAAAGAGACAGTGGATGGTAAGCCTAACATTAACAAATATCAGGAAATGAATTATGAGACCAGGGTTGCCATATTGGGAATGCTCCAGGGTGCAGTCAATGGAGTTTCTCTGGGCTTGAATCCCCCTCAATGGGACTAATTGTATAATTGGGTGTAAATGTCTCTAAATGGCAACCCTGACCCCACACATTTATTAACGGCTATAATAATTGCATTACATTTCTTAATGTTTTGTAATGTTGTTGTTAATGCTTTGTTATACATGTACTACAGAACTGCACCCTCGAGTCCACAAACATACCTGTGCTTGCATGTGTTTTAATTTCATATAATTCTCTGGAGAATTTCCCAGGTGATATTTGTGCAAACAGTTCAGAGTTTCAAATTTCTGGCAGATTGCTGACAAAAGGTCATAGTACAGCCTGTACATATATGCCAAAAGTATTAAAATCCAAAATACATTTCAGTACACATCTAAATATATCACACACAGTACAAAATATATAAACTATTCTCCTTTCATACACACATATGTTCAAGGAAGTGGTGACATAGACTTTTTCTCCTCTTTACAAATAATACTTGCAGACGTACATTAGAAAGTATTTTTTCTTCCTTGGATTTTACATTTTGGTGTGTACTGAGTCCTGAAAGGGGATTTACAGTCACAGCAGCACCCGCTGGAGCACAGGTGCACAGGTGTACAGGTGCACAGGTGTAACAGAGCCGAGGGAACAGTCATTCTACAGACAGCTGTTAATGACCCTCATCTTCCTGATAAAGGCATGAGACAGAAGATACCCTGCTCCACCCTCTCACCTGCTCCATACTCTCACCTGCTCCACCCTCTCTCACCTGCTACACCCTCTCACCTGCTCCATACTCTCACCTGCTCCACCCTCTCACCTGCTCCATACTCTCTCACCTGCTCCACCCTCTCACCTGCTACACCCTCTCCCACCTGCTCCATACTCTCACCTGCTCCACCCTCTCTCACCTGCTCCACCCTCTCACCTGCTACACCCTCTCCCACCTGCTCCATACTCTCACCTGCTCCACCCTCTCTCACCTGCTCCATACTCTCACCTGCTCCACCCTCTCTCACCTGCTCCATACTCTCACCTGCTACACCCTCTCCCACCTACTCCATACTCTCACCTGCTCCACCCTCTCACCTGCTCCATACTCTCACCTGCTCCACCCTCTCACCTGCTCCATACTCTCACCTGCTCCATGCTCTCACCTGTGCCTGTTATACTTTATCACACCTGATCCATACTCTCACCTTCTACACCTTTTCTCACCTGTTCCACCCTCTCTCACCTACTCCACCTTATTTGACTCGTTCCACCCGGTCCACCTTATCTCACCTGCTGCACCCTCTCCTCCACCTGAAGGACAGCATTAGCGTATGCTAAATGGTCACCTGGATGACTTTGCGGATTCCCTGGTAGCTGGAGACAGTTATGCCTTATTAACGACTAACAACAAGACAAATGTTGGATCCAAAAGATAACAATAACAAGGTTTAAAAACATTAGACAAGATCAGAACAGTATTTGGCACAATGGGTATGTAACAAACTTTAGGAATCTATTTATTGACTTTCTAAGAACATTTCTATCAGACAAGCATTTATTTCTGAAAACAAGGGTTTGGTTAGAGGAGCTATTTTGGTCTTGCAAAGATAAATAATCACTGAACACCATAAAATGAGTCCTTACTGCAGTCTCTTTACCTGCCAGATCCTCCAATTCCCAGAATCCTCTGTTGGTGACAGCGGCAGCTCACTCCGACTCCCAGAACGCATTGCTGTGTACTCCTGTGTTATCCACTAGTATAAGTGTTCCACAGTGCAAATGAAAATAAAATGCTAAAAAAACACTTATTTAATATGCAGGCAGGTTTCTGTAAATCAACGAGGTGTGTTCCTGTAACCCATGTGATCTGAGCAGCCAATCAAAGTCACCAAAGGGCACAATCTCCCGACAAGAACCTTGATGGCAGGCCCAGGTAACAGACCATCCTTTTACAGGGGCAATATCACCCTCTGCAGTCACCAGACTCCGCCCATCGAAGCTCCGCGCCCCGCCCATCTGGTCCAGTCTGAGCTCGCCACACTTCCGTAGCCATGGTGACCAGGCGCCCCCCCCAATGGAAGCGTGTCACGGCTCTCCTGTTCAGGAAGTCCTGATGAACTGCAGTGGCCGGCGCCCCCTACAGGAGGTTAAGAGAGGAACCGAGCATGTGAGGAGATACTCTGGCTGCCACAGCCTCTGCTGAGCACCAGGTATTCCAGGTGTGTGTTCAGGGAGGGGGTGGGGGGGGGGGGTGTTATCCTGCTCACTCCTACAAAACCCTCCCAAACCCAACTACACTGGGACCTGGGTCACCTCGTCTCACTGCTGCTTGTACGAGGGGCGGGGTTAGGAATGGGGGTGGGGCCGGGGGAGGGGCCATCAGAAGTGATGGGCGGGGCTACTCGCTGACTGGCCAGGCTGGTCTGTAGCTCCGCCCTACGGGCTAGCGCTGCCCGCAGCTGAGCCCGAAACCCCTCGATCCTCTCCTGCAGCTCCTCCAGCTCTCCGTCCCGCGCTGGGGCTGGGGGCGGGGCTGGGGCACGGGCAGGGGGCGGGGCCACTGGCCCCCCGTTCTCACACACCCGCCCCCCCGTCTCCTCCTCCTCCCCCGGGGCTGGGCGAGACAGGAGTTTTCGGCTGTTGAGCGTCTCCAGGTTGAAGTGGACCCGCTTGGTGTCCTTCTGTCCCTGGGGGGGGCGCACCCCCTCGGAGGTCCAGGTTGCCGTGGCACCGTGGGGAGGCGGAGGAGGGAGGGGCTGCAGGGATGGGTCTTTCTGGACATTACAGCTAGGAGAGAGCAATATATGTACTGAAGATTATTTCAATTGAATAATGCCAACTTTCTTAAAGAAACAAACACGTCTGAACAGAATAGTCTACCATCTCTGTGCACAGGTTTAACTGTGTTATAACGGCACAGTCTGTTCCATTTCTGTGCACAGGTTTAACTGTGTTATAACAGCACAGTCTGTTCCATCTCTGTGCACAGGTTTAACTGTGTTATAACAGCACAGTCTGTTCCATCTTTGTGCACAGGTTTAACTGTGTTATAACAGCACAGTCTGTTCCATCTCTGTGCACAGGTTTAACTGTGTTATAACAGCACAGTCAGTTCCATTTCTGTGCACAGGATTAACTGTGTTATAACAACAGTCTGTTCCATCTCTGTGCACAGGTATAACTGTGTAATAACAGCGGTCAGTTCCATCTCTGTGCACAGGTTTAACTGTGTTATAACAGCACAGTCTGTACCTTTTCTCTGCGTTGGCCCTTTTTTTCTTAACATCTTCGTAGGTCATGTTCAGAGCACGGTGGATTTTCTGCCAAACAGAATGACAACAGTGCCAATGATGGGAAAACAGATTTATCATTTCTGCAGCAGTGCATCACTGGATGTGCACATTTATCTATTTTCTTACCTGCTTAAAGTAAGAATTTCATTTTTTCCAACTCTGACATGATATGTTTTGCTCATTTCAGCTGCAGTCAATCTTTTAACTGGTGTGAAAAAGCCCTCAAGTCCATCTTAAGCTCCGAAAAGCACGACAGTGCTAGCAAGCTTAGCATGGATGGCATTCCTCAAGCTGTAACTCCCTCAGTGCCCAGCATAGGACAGCATAACCCCTTTCTTTATGGCAGAGATGGCCCATATGGTACAGCAGAGGGCGCTGTTCTTTCATTTTAAGAGGGGAGTGCAGAAAATCAACTTGACTTAATATAAGCGATCAATACTTTCTCGTGTCAAAGTGTCAAAGTGATTAATTAACAGATGTTCACTGGTCTTAGTAATTCAGGAACCATACGTTTTCCATCCATCCATTGGTGGTGGGTGAGGCCAGTTCCCACTCATCACTGTAAAGCACTCTGAGCGTTCAAAAAACTGCTGTATAAATGCAATGATTCATTAATTCATTCAAAAGCTCTGATACTCAGCAAAACACAAAAATAAATACACCACATTATGGCCAAACAGATGAATAAATTGTAGACTTGGTTTTATGTTTTCTATCAGTATTGGCAGGGAAAAAATGACATGTACTGTAGGAACACGCATCACAACATTTCTTGAACATTTACCAGGCTTGGGGCAGAAAAGGTTATTAACACACTGCAATATAAAATGTATTTAAAAAATAAATAAATTAAGGCAATGCTTTAAGCTAATTAGGCACTTGAGCGCTTTTCTAATTCCCTGCATGTTATCTGCAGGGCTGCATGAGCTGCTCATTAAGGACGGTCTGTCCCGTTCTAAAGGGTGGAAGGACAGAGAGAGCTGCCGTCAGGTGCAGTGCAGACCTCCAGCCACAGGGGGCGCTGTGACAGGCACTCACCTGGCTGGTGTGGAGCCAGTAGCGGAGTTTCTGGCGGCGGCGGATGTGCGGCAGGACCAGCCGGTAGAAGGCGTGCTCTCCGGCCAGAGAGAGGAGCGCTCCAGTAACGCCAACGCACAGCAGCACAAAAAGCCCGGAGAAATGCTGGATACCCATCTGCAGGGTCTGAGAGGGGGGGGGGGGGGAGTGGGGGGAGAGTGGGGGGAGGGATGGAGGGAGAGAGGGGGGAGGGAAGGAGGGACGGAGGGAGAGAGGAGTGGAGAGAGGTCTTCCTGTTAGTCTCCTCGTAGCTGAGAGAAGCAGAGCGGATTCAGCACTGAAGCACATCCAGATTTACTGCGCACAGCTGTTACTGCAGACACAGCCCTTACCGCACAGCTGTTACTGCAGACACAGCCCTTACTGCACAGCTGTTACTGCAGACACAGCCCTTACGACCTTCGCAACAGCCTACGACTTTGCAGACACAGCTCCCGCTTTACTGCAGCACAGCCTGCCAGTTTACTGCAGACACAGCCCTTACTGCACAGCCCGCCAACCGCTGCCAAGAGGCGGAAAACAGCGGGAGAAAGCGAGGGAGAGGGACAGGGAAACGCAGAGAAAGGAGGAGAGAAGACAAGTGAGCGCGGTATACACTCACAAACAGGAACAAACGACCTCTGCACTGAGGCAGTGGCACGGAGTGTCCTGCAGGGGGCAGCACAGATTCGGCTCCAGGCCGAGTGTCCCTGCCAATCAGCACAGCAGGCCCTGCTGACTGGGACCAATCAGAATTAAGAGCCGCAGCCTAACTGAAATCGTAACGAAGCAGCGGTGGCCCCCCCGGTGAAACCGCGCAAACGCACACCGTGCGCCATTCCCCGCCCCCCCCCCCCCCACCTACAGAGCGCGGGCCCGATACGCAGCACTGGGGCGCGGGGTCTCCTCCTCCCCCCCCCCCCCCCCACAGAGCGGGGGCTTATCCAGCGCCAGCAGGGAAGTGCGGGGGTGTGGAAACGAACACAGCGGATATCCCGGCTTAGAGAGATACCATCACCCGCCTCGGCTTTATTTTATAATCCCCCCCCCTCCCGGCCCCCCAGGCCCCGCCTCTCCCAGGGATCCGAGCGATTGCTCGCTGTCCTATCGGACGCTGTACCTGTCAGAGTGTGTGACGCTGACGCATTCGGAACAGCACTAAGAGTGGGGCGTGTCTGACGAGAGACGCATCAAACATCAACCCCACCCAACCCCACCCAACCCCCACCCAACCCCATCCCACCCCCCCCCCCCACCCCCCCCCCCACCCAACCCCCACCCAACCCCACCCCCCCCACCTAACCCCCCCTCAACCCCCACCCACCCGACCCACCGCCCAACCCCCCCACCCAACCCCCACCCCGCTAAATTAATCCTGGCACAGCACTGCCGGGCCTGTGACAGGTTTTGGACTGCCCCTCCAACGGCAGAACTTTATCTGGGGCGCAGTGTGTGGACTGTCCTCTCTAAGCCCCCTTCAAAAACAACCCCCTCTCACCCCGCCCCGCCCTACCTCACCCCCCGCCCCGCCTCACCCCGCACAGCCAGCCACAAGGATCTGCTTGAGGAAACGCAAATTAAAGGCCTAATCATTTCAAAGGAATAATCGTTTCAAACGGAAGCCTGTATAATCCCCCCCCCCCCCCCCCCCCCCCCCCCCCGCCCCCGCCCCCGCCCCCACACAGAAACACGTAAAATAAGTGCAGAAGCGAAGCCGTTTGTGGTTCTGTAAACGGCAGTTTGAGACGGTAAATGAAGGGTAAAGCTTTAGGGCTCATGCTGATGTGCCAGTGAGTCTGCCATTACACTTTACTGCCCCTTAATGCTCTTCTCTGTCCCTGCTGGGAAGCAAAACGCTTCGGCTCGCCGTGCGCGTCCTTCACGGGGGGGGGGGGGGGGTGGGGCTGTTGGAACACCGAACACCCACAAGAGCGTCAATACCATCTGTGAGCTGAGGCCGACCAATCAGAAAGTGTTATTACAGCTTTGAGCTGAGGCTGACCAATTAGCAACAGTGTTATTACACCTTTGAGCTGAGGCTGACCAACTAGCAACAGTGTTATTACAGCTTTGAGCTGAGGCTGACCAATTAGCAACAGTGTTATTACACCTTTGAGTTAAGGCCAACAAACCAGGAACATCTTATTTACAATCTGTGATCATTTCAAAGGATTCATGTGAGGCCGACCAATCAGAAGCAGATTTATTTTGTGTCAGTTGCGCAGGCTTGTTGAGTTCCTCTGGTGTTGCTTGTGAGCACTGACGCCACTATCAGAGCTCAGCCTGTGTGTGTGTGGATCAGGAGGGCATCGGCCAATCAGGGACTGCAAGCTGAGCAGAGGAGGTTGATTTTGACTGGCTGACAGCCCCCCCCCCCCCCTTATGTCGGTCAGGGGACCTCTGCAGTGTGGGGGTCCCCCGTGGCGCACACTCCCATCATTTTTAGAGCAATGCTGTCGCCATGGCACCCAGAGGCAGAGTGAGACACCTGCATGGGGAGTGGTGGCTTCTGGGTAATAACCCTGGTGGCAGAACCCCCCCCTCCCCCACCTGATACCCCCCCCTGAGTTTTGACTTGTCGAGCAGCGAGCCCCCATAGCAGCATTCTCACATCTGATTAAAACTGGGGGGTGGGGGGGCAATTTTCCCTGTGATTACAGACTTGTGGATGTGCCTGAGAGACCCCCCCCCTCACCGCCCCCCCCCAGGCGCTCTCGGGACGCCAGGGGGCCCAGCGTGGGGCCCAGATAACAGTCACACATCAGAGCGGCTGACCGGCAGAAAAACCCAAAACAGAGCTCATCCCGCTGAGGAGCAGCAGACCCCCCCTGGGGATCTGAGTCTGCGGGGGGGGGGTTGCTATGAGACGGGCAGAGGTAATCCAGGTATAATGCTATCCCGACCCCCGCCTCGACCCCCTGCCCCACTGGACAGAGGCTGTCCTCCCTCTCCCAGATTTACAGAGCTGTGGGTTAAGGGAAAGACTTACGAATGCAATTGGAAATAAATCATGGTTAATTAAAAAAAAATATATATATATATATATATATATGTATATACTTTAATGGAAAATAAAAATGTTTAATTAAATAAAAGTGATGTTCTGGAACCGTTTTTACAAACATTATTAAACATTATTAAACCGTGGCCCGACTCCAGCCATAACAATAATTTAACACAAATATCTGAGTGGAACTCAAATGAGTTCATAAACATCTTCTACATAAAGGACAGGAGAGGAGACTGAGCCACACCAGGGAAGATTTGTCCGAAACCTTCACCAGACCCTGGCCAAATGAGTTTTGAAACACTTTGTACTCTTTAGGCAACAGTAAAACGCCTGCAGATTAACTGTTGACGTGAAAAGAAACATCGATTTTCACAAACTTACACAGCAAAACTCTGCCAACTGTAAAACATTGGCATATCCGAACGTAAACCTTATGAGTTTCGTGATACATCTTATGCTGATGCATTTCCCCTCCCCTGCACCAGGTGGTACTGTTTCATCATGCTGAGAGACTGTGCAGGTCCCCACCCCTGTACTTCACAGACAGCCATTGCGCATTTCCACTGCCCTGCACCAAGGGGCGCTGTCCCGGTTCACCGGCTCACCTCAGTCACGGCGAAGACCCTCTTTCCGCAGGGCACCACTTTGTACCACTTGTCGTGGAGCATGTCCATGAACCCATCCGACTTGTAGCGGCTGATGAAGGCCGACAGGTTGGAAGTGA
The DNA here is from genome assembly GCF_018555375.3 of Anguilla rostrata. Taxonomy (NCBI): domain Eukaryota; kingdom Metazoa; phylum Chordata; class Actinopteri; order Anguilliformes; family Anguillidae; genus Anguilla; species Anguilla rostrata. Next base: position 1,116,613 of record NC_057938.1, on the reverse strand, counting down.
GCGGGGAATTCTGGGGCAGCCCGATCCCGTAGCCTGGAGGGAGGGGAGGGACAGAAGGTCACATGACATAGGGGTCAGAGGTTCACGACAGTACAGAGCTCGGCAGGCACTGTGGCCCTCCTGGAGCAGGGATGAGTAAGCCTGCGGGTACTGTGGCCCTCCTGGAGCAGGGATGAGTAGGCCTGCGGGTACTGTGGCCCTCCTGGAGCAGGGATGAGTAGGCCTGCGGGTACTGTGGCCGTCCTGGACCAGGGATGAGTAGGCCTGCTTGGAGGGTGATGGCCAGGGTTGTCATGCTTCTTCAGTACAAAGTTCTGAAGTGTCTCCATTAATCTAACTTGAACACCCATCTAAGGCCATGCAAAGGAAAAACGACCCTGAAGACGTCCTTACATCTCAATCACTCATCCCTCTGTTCCCAGAGATCACGTCAAACTTCCTCTCAATTTTCTTAAGGAGACTTTAATTGAAAATATTAATTAAAAAGAGTTGGTGATCTTACAGAGAGACAGTCACCCTGGAGCAGAGGCACATCGTACATCATGTAGACATAAGAAACAGAGTAAGGGCTTGGGGGGGGGGAGGGGGAGGGGGAGGGGGAGAGAAAGAGAGAGAGAGAGAGAGAGAGGGAGGGAGGGAGAAAGAGAGAGGGAGGGAGGGAGAGAGGGAGACAGCGAGCAAGTGGTACTGTGCACTCCTAATACTGACAGGTTCATAAATTGTTATAATATAAATATGTTTTAACCTGGGTGTGTGTTTGTGTCTGTGAGTATGTGTGTGTGTTTGTATGTATGTGTGTGTATCTATACTTGCATACGTGTATGGGGGGTTGTTCTTCTTCTTTTCCCCTCTTCTGGTTGTAGGGGTCTGTTTGTCATTTACTGTATATTCCATTGCTTTTGCAATGCAAGTTTACTTGTCATGCAACTAAAGAACATTTTGAATTTGAATTTGAGAAAGAGGGCCACAGTCATAAAGATGAGCCTGAGAACATCCCAGCAGGCACCGTGTTCTGTACAGAGGCCTGAGGAAGACAACTAAATATCTGGGCTGCTCACCAATTAGATTCAGAGGTGCTGCCTGCCAGTTCAGCCTCAGCTGTGTCCTGTGTAGATTTAGTCTCAGCTGTGTTCTCTGTAGATTCATCCTCAGCTGTGTTCTCTGTAGATTTAGCCTCAGCTGTGTTCTCTGTAGATTCATCCTCAGCTGTGTTCTCTGTAGATTTAGCCTCAGCTGTGTTCTCTGTAGATTTATCCTCAGCTGTGTTCTCTGTAGATTCAGCCTCAGCTGTGTTCTCTGTAGATTCAGCCTCAGCTGTGTTTAGCCTCAACCGTGCTCCGTCCTGCTCTTAAACCCTCCCTGGCTTCACACCATCTCACAAGGTTTGGAGGTCAATCCATAAAGTAAATTTAAATTCATTTCCTGAACGGAATAAGCTGAGAAGGCAAGTGACCCCAGCTCTGCTCTACTGCTCATAAATCAGGTCAGCACAAACAGGGCAGTCCAGAACCAAAGGTCATCAAACATACCTGGGGACACTGGGGGGGCGGGGTGTCATTCTGAATGAAGGAAATGATGCAGGTGAAGGCTGGACGGTAATAGGAAAGGGGGGGGCAGAGGCAGGAGGAGTGAGAAACCAGCCTACTATCGATCACCAACTCCACCCGTTCCAGATATTTCTCCAATTACAATTTCCCTCTGGCGGGACACTGTCTCCAATTCTTCATCGAATTAAAGAAATCACATCAGATTTTCAGATTAATAACACTGTGGGACAGGCTCAAGGAGAACTTTTTGTGGAAGAGATTCGGGGTGTCTGAATCCCAGGGGTCCGCTCAGAGCAGCCTGGTAAGCAGCGAGCAGTGGAGCCTTCATCTTTAATTACATTAGTTATCAATCATGATACAGTTAGCTGGACACCATTACCATGATCATGATGGTGGTGATGAGGATTGTGATGATGATATATAATGATGATGATGACAGTGATGGTTAGATGATGATAATGGTGATAAGGATTGTGAAGATGACGATGGTGATGATGATAATAACGATGGTAATAAGGATGGTGATGATGGTGATGAAGATGATGATAAGGATGGTGATGAAGATGGTGATCAATATGATAAGGATGGTGATGAAGATGATAATGAATATGATTATAAGGATGAAGATGCTGATGATAAGGATGGTGATGATGATGGTAGTGATAATGAGGAAGAGGAAGAAGGGGAGGTTCTCACCTTCGATGGCGAAGGGGTTTCCCACGGTCAGCAGTTTGCAGTCTGCATCGATGGACACCTCGTAGTCCAGCAGCGCCTTGTCCATGATAAACGCGTCAAGCTGAGGGGGATCTGTCCTTCAACACACAGGGGGAGGGGCTTACACTGGGGCCCACTCTCATGCAAACACTCACAGGGGGAGGGGCTTACACTGGCCCACTCTCATACAAACACTCACAGGGCCGTCTGTCCTTCAACACACAGGGGGAGGGGCTTACACCGGCCCACTCTCATACAAACACTCACAGGGGCGTCTATCCTTCAAACACAGGAGGGCTTACCGCCACTCTCATACAAACACTCACAGGGGCGTCTATCCTTCAACACACAGGGGGAGGGGCTTACACCGGCCCACTCTCATACAAACACTCACGCCTACCACACACACGTGTGCACGCACAAACACACACTTCCCGTACACATTTGTTCTGCACTCGCTGCTCCACAGAGCAGGAACTGGGTTTGTGTGGAAAGCTGTCATCAGGGAGGATTATGGTGTGAAAGAGCAGTGACCAGTCTGTGTGAGGAGTGTGTGCGTCTGTGTGTGTGAGAGAGAGAGGTGCGCAGTGCGTGTGTGTGTGCGCAGTGTGTGTGTGAGAGAGAGGTGCGCAGTGCGTGTGTATGACAGAGGTGCGCAGTGCGTGTATGTGTGTGTTTTCTGGTCTCCCTCCTGCACAATAGATGAAAGTATTTTAAAGCCAAGGCTCCAGGGCCCTGTACTCTGCACCATGCGGCTAATGCAGCTAACAGCCTGAGAGTGAGAGAGTGTGTGTGTGAGAGAGAGAGAGATAGAGAGAGAGTGTGTGTGTGTGTGAGAGAGAGAGAGAGAGAGAGTGTGTGTGTGTGTGAGAGAGAGAGAGAGAGAGAGAGAGAGAGAGAGAGAGAGAGAGAGAGAGAGAGAGAGAGAGAGAGGTGTGTGTGAGAGAGAGAGAGAGAGAGAGAGAGAGAGAGAGAGAGAGGGAGTGTGTGTGAGAGAGAGAGAGAGAGAGAGAGAGAGTGTGTGTGTGTGTGTGAGAGAGAGAGAGAGAGAGAGAGAGTGTGTGTGTGTGTGTGTGTGTGTGTGTGTGCGTGCGTGAAAGAGAGAGGCCCCCGGAGCCAGTAAGACCCCATTTCTGCCTCCACACTGGCACAGCAAGATCCCAACCCCCCCCCCCCCCCACCACACGTAGCTCGCAAACTCCACTCCTTTAACCGCTTACTCCTCGCTTTCTCTCCTTTCATCTCTCTTTCTCTTCATCTCTGCCACGCGCGGCCCCTCCATCTCAGCTCACAGGTGCTGACAGAGCCCGCAGGATTCCTGAATGTTCTGCGGTACCTCCTAAAGGCAGACGAGACGGCGGCTTCCACCCGCCGCACTGGCAGCTGCCTGCCATCGCCGCTAGAGCAGAAATCACCCTTGCTCAAAGATAAAGACCACCTCGCGCAATAATAAAGACCACCTCGCTCAATAATAAAGACCACCTCACTCAATAAAAAAGACCACCTCGCTCAATAATAAAGACCACCTCACTCAATAATAAAGACCACCTCACTCAATAAAAAAGACCACCTCACTCAATAATAAAGACCACCTCACTCAATAATAAAGACCACCTCGCTCAATAATAAAGACCACCTCACTCAATAATAAAGACCACCTCGCTCAATAATAAAGACCACCTCGCTCAATAATAAAGACCACCTCGCTCAATAATAAAGACCACCTCACTCAATAATAAAGACCACCTCACTCAATAAAAAAGACCACCTCGCTCAATAATAAAGACCACCTCACTCAATAATAAAGACCATCTACCGCTCAATAATAAAGACCACCTCGCTCAATAATAAAGACACCGCTCATAATAAGACACCGCTCAAAATAAAGACCACCTCCCTCAAAGATAAAGACCACCTCGCTCAATAATAAAGACCACCTCGCTCAAAGATAAAGACCACCTCACTCAATAATAAAGATACCTCAATGAAAAATAGAGACCGCTTCACTCAAACAAAGACCCCCCCCACTGAAAATCAGAGACCTCCTCACTAAAAAAAAGAATATAAAAAGAAATCTCAGAGTCATTAACACCACGGCTTTCAAAATTTCACTCCTCATTCCAGCTCCCACAACCCAGAGAATTCAGTCAGCATCAGGCTCAACCTCTGAAGGAGGTTTATCTGTTCAGCACTGCCTGTTATGCAGTGAATAACCTGGATAACACCAGGGGTGGGGAGCAAAATTTCATTCAAATTCAGTCCGTTCCAGAAATGGAATTTCTGAATTTATCAGTTACCGTAACCATATTCTTAAGAGGATTTTCTGTGAGTGAATTAGAATTTCATCGAGTTCCCAGAATGAATTGGACTGAAACAGACAGCGGTGGGGGGGGGGGGGGGGGGGGGGGGGGTCACTCACACTGTGCAATCTATGGGCACAGGACCACAGTCGCACATAGGATTCAAACCCAACACCCCATCACAAGGCACTACACCTGGTTTCCTGGCACGACTGAGGGTGGTTGCTTAGCGATAGAGCAGAGAGCGGGGGCATTCTGATTGGCTGGTGTGAGTGGGGGCCGCTCTGATTGGCTCTTACTTGAGTGTGGCCACGCCCCGGGGCGTGGTGGGCTCGTTGTACCGGCGCATGTACTCGTGCATCTCGGGGAAGCTCTTCTTCATGTAGTCCTCCGCACTGCTCTCATGGACCGTACCGAACCGGAACCCCTGGGAGGGGTGGTGCAGCTGGGGGGGGCGAGGGGGGCGGGGGGGGGGGGGTGGGGGGGGAGAGGAGAGAGAGGGGAGAGAAGAGGGGGGGAGGATGGGGGAGGGGAGAGAGAGAGGGAGAGGGAGGAAGAGAGATGGGGAGAGAGGAGAGGGAAGATGGGGGAGAGGGAGAGGGAGGAGGGGAGAGAGGAGAGGGAGGAGAGAGGGGGGGATCAGGAAAATGGAAACAAATTAACTCTAGGTAACACCACCCAAGAGCACACTCTGCATTATACTTACCTTGGTCTGACTATCATTGCATCAGGGAGTTTCTGCATGGCAGTAAAAAAAAGCTATATATGTAATAAAGAGACGACTTTTCAAACTAAATATCCCAATTAGAATCTGGTCCAAATTATTTGACAGTGTAATTCAGCCTATTGCGCTTTATGGAAGTGAGGTCTGGGGTCCACTCAGTCAGAAAGACTACACTGCATGCGACAAGAATCCAATTGAAACCCTACATACTGAATTCTGCAGAAATATCTTACAAATACAAAGGAAAACACCTAATAAAGCATGTAGGGCAAAATTAGGCCGATTCCCATCAGTAATAAATATACAAGAGCGAGCACTAAAATTCTGGACCTTCAATCAAGTCCCAAAGAAACGCTACAATCTGAAGTGCCACAATCCCAAGAACTGAACCCAGAAAAGAGTCCCCTCAGTCAGCTGGTACTGAAGCTTAGTAATCCTGTAACCCAAACTAACCCGCATCACGCTCAGACCAGCACTGCTAACCAGCTGCAAATCAGTGTCACCCAAAGTATGAAGCAAACAAAAAAAATGAATTTAGAATAATAGGATAAAGAAACCAAAACACAAAGTCAACTAATTGCTATTGGACCTTAAAAAATGATTATCATTAGTCTTCACTATCATTAGACATCACAGTCTTTATTACTTTAATGTACATATGTATTTCAATTAATTTCTGATGCTTTGGCAATATTTACATATGTGTTTCCTACCAATAAAGCAACTGAAATTTGAATTTGAGAGAGAGAAAAAATCAAGATACTACTATTACTATTTTACTTTAATTTTATTTTGTCATTTTAATTGAACTCCAGTTGTAATAGTTGTTGTATTAGTTATCGATTAAAGCATTACTCGTTTCTGTAAGTTTCTTGCTTCTGCAATATTTATTATACCTTTCCAGTATTTCCAGCGAGTAAAGCATGTTTAATTAAATTGAATTGAATTGAAAGACTTTGACTTTTAAGTTCCCTTTATTAATAATTTTAAAAAGAGAAAGATACCCCCAAATCCCGACTATTTACACAAAATAGTCAAGAGAGAGAGGCAGAGATTAATTATATTTACTATATTCTCGGTCCACTGGTTTACAGCTCTTTCTGTTTGGACAAGGCGCTGTTTTAGACTGAGGTAAACAAGCTTTGGCAGCACAAATCTGTTTTGCATTCCCATACGCCAAGCTGAAATTTCAAATGAATTGAGTGAAAGGAGACAGGGGGAGAAGCAGGCAGGCAGGCAAACAGACAGACAGACAGACCGACAGACAGACAGAAACAGACGGACGGACGGACGGACGGACAGACGGACAGAGCATACGAGAGAGAGACATAATGAGAGAGAGGGAGAGAAATTAAATTGCAAATTGAAGAAAAACATTGATATTGTTGGAGCCTAATAAAAGCAATAGGCTATGACAGACTGACAGACAGATAAAGAGACAAAGATAGAGAGAGAAAATTGAAATTGAAAATTGATAGAGAAAGAGAGAGAGAGACAGTGTATGTGTGAGAGAGAGAGAAAGAGAGAGAGAGTGTGTGTGTGTGTGTGTGTGTGTTTGTGTGTGTGTGTGAGAGAGAGAAAGAGAGAGAGTGTGTGTGTGTGTGAGAGAGAGAGTGAGTGTGTGAAAGCGAGAGAGAGAGAGTGAGAGAGTGAGTGTGTGAGAGAGAGAGAGAGAGAGAGAGAGAGTGTGTGTGTGTGTGTGAGAGAGGATAGTAGCAGAGCGAGGAGATGAAGAGGGTTCGGGGCGCTCTGTAAGCAAGCAGAGTGGCAGATGAAAGGGGCGGGCTGTGACAGAGTGATTGACAGGTCGGAGAGGACAAGCGGTGCGCTCTCGGAACCCATCTCCACATGCAGACAGCTCCAACGCCGCTTCAAACCCAAAAACTCAAAAAACCACTTCCAATTTTCCCAACCCTGACAGATTTTCAGAAAATGGTACCATTTCTGCTAAATGAGGTGTGTGCCGCACACACAGGGATCATGGGGAACAGGGACACAGCATCCCGACTGGCTAATCCAGTGTTACCAAGCGTCCTGATTGGCTAAACCAGTCTGAGCATCCTGATTGGCTAACCCAAAGTTACTGAGCATCTTGATAGGCTAACCCAGAGTTACTAAGCATCCTGATAGGCTATCCCATTGTTACTGAGTTAGAGAGGCTGCAAATAGCAGGAGCAGATCAGTGCACATGAATCCGATAAGACTCAATGAGATTTACTGAAAATTAAAACAACAAATCAAGCAATGATTGCACATCTTCAGATCTTAAAGACGCACTCAGATCATCTGCAGCCCGTTCGACCTTCTCATTTTGTAGTTACTACTGCATTTACTACGTTCAGATTTCTACACGAGTCATATTCTAATTCCAATACCATCTCCGCTTTCTAGTCGAAGCATGTTGTACTTGCTTACGCAGTCCCAACCAACAGACACGCTCATTCCCTGAACATCAGACGCAAACTAAACTAATTAAAAGTTTGCCTTTAATTGCCCGTTTCCCCGGGGATGCTGGGAGACGTTTCCGTGTTCCACCGCGTCTCTCAGCGAACAGACGCAGGAAGCAGCAGCAGCCCAGCGACGCGCGTGACGATTACTGCACCAGCGGAGACCGCAGTGTGCTCTGAGAGATGAAGCAGATCACTCTGTAGATAATGAAGTGCTTAAACAACACAATGAATGACTCGGGTTTTGAAACTCACGAGCTCCATCTGTTTTCAAAGCCCATTTACGTCTGACTCTCTCATCTCCTTCATGTTGCTTGCGATGGCGACGTCTGAGATTTTCAGAGGTGAAAAGGCAAATTTGGATCTGCAACCTGAGATACAATCCCAGTTCCATAGCCATTACGGAACACTGTTTAGTCTGTAAGACACAGAATACCCTTCATTGCATCAGTACCCGAACCCAGCCCTGGTTTTCCTTGTTTCCCAGGTAATTAATGGAAGAATTGGTGCTGCTGATTGACCAGACTGTATTCACACCTGGCTCCCGGGTAAAGGGAGGATGGAAAACCAGCAGTTCTCAGCCCTCGAAGGACCATGACTTGAATAACAGGGCATTAGAGTGTCCCTTAACCACCGCCTAGTGGTAAACCGAAGGTACTACAGGTGCACTGGGGGGAAGATGCCATCATGAACGTTAGTCACACCTGCGCCTGTCCACCCCGCCCCCCTCTCTCCCCGCCCCCTCCCCCCTGCCCCCTCTCCCCCCGCCCCCCTTACCTTGGTGTCGTGGATGCCGGAGACCTCCTCGAAGGTCTTCTCGCCCACCATGACGGCGGCCAGGTTGGCGGTGTAGCTGGACAGCACCAGCAGGCAGAAGATGGCCCACAGGTTCATGAGGAAGCGGCCGGTCCAGCACTTGGGCGTCTTGCTGGAGACGGTGCGGCCGAACAGGATGGCGTAGCACAGGTTGAGCGCGGAGGAGTAGGAGAAGACGCGCACGCGGTTGCGTCCGTGCGGCGTCATGCCGAAGGGGCTCTTCCACTCGTACAGCGTGAGGAAGAGCGCGGTCACGTGCAGCGCCACGAAGATGCCGGCCCACATGGACCAGTGCAGCGGCCACATGAAGGCGCCGATGGGCGCGGCCGTGTCCCTGCTGCGCACCAGGATGCCCAGGCTGGTGGAGAAGAAGGGGCTGGTGAAGTCCAGCACGCGGCTGCGCGCCGAGTTGATGCTGAAGCTGGTGACCGCCATGTCGGCCCCGCCCGCCAGCAGGTCGCCCACCAGCCCGGTCCAGCGGCCGTCGGCCCGCCGCGCGCCGTACTTCCCGTCGCCCACGATGTAGAGGTCGAACCCGAAGCGCAGGTCCTCCGCCAGCTTCTCCAGCAGGTCGATGCAGTAGCCGTAGCAGCAGCGGCGGGCGCGGGCGGGCAGGGGCGGGTCCGTGCCGTTGGGCCCGCCCCGCTCCAGCCGCTGGAACAGCAGGTCCAGGACGCGGGTGCTGTTGGCGTGGGGGTCCAGGCAGGGCTGTCCCGCGGGGCAGTTCCCGTCCTCGTCCGAGTCGCGGGTGAAGACGAAGGGGTGCTCCACCAGCGTCACCACTCGCACCCGGCTCCCGGCCACGGGGAGCCCCGCCCTCCAGCGCCGGCCGGCCCCGCCCTTCCTCCCGCCCCCTGCCCCGGCCCCCGCCGGTTTCCGTGGCGACAGCCCCCCGGGCCACGCCCCGTGCGGGTCCTCGGCCTCCAGGCTCCGCCCGTCCCAGCGGCCCGCGGTCACCCAGGCGGGGTTGCCCACGGCGTCCCGCTGCAGCCGCCACACCCGAAAGCGCTGCCCTGTCAGCACCCGCGACCCGCCCCTCTGCGCCCGCACCGCCCCCGTCAGGCCCTCAAACGAGGAGTTCCACAGGAACCTGCCGAAAGAAAGAGGAGGGAGTAAAAACAGCAGACTCAGAGTCTGGGGAAGAAAGAACCAGAGCGGGGTCAAAGGTCAAAACGCTTCTGAAATGCTTTAACTCTGCAGAGGCTCAAAATGTGAAAAAGCTCCCCCCTGAGAAATTTCTAAAGAAAACTTTATTTAAAACAAAATGTTTTCCCAAGGCTTCGCAGCCTCCTGCCAGGCCGTCTGTTCTTAACGAACCTGCCGGGTGAAATAAAGGCTCAATTAAAAACATAAAACTGAATAAATGTCATCATGAAACAAGAAAAAATTCTGTTGCTGGAAATGCACTTTTTATTTTTTTTATGAGAGAGTTTGTAACACACAGGAATTTCACCGGTCGTCTGAAGTAAAGGCATCGGCCCCAGGCAGGGAAAGAGAGGCCCTTTCTTGCTCAGTTTTGATGCTCCCAAAGCAAGTGCTTTTCTTTTGCACACCAGGGACTCACTGAGTCTCTACACACTGTTACTCACCGAGTGTCTACACACTGTTACACACACTCACTGAGTCTCTACACACTGTTACACACACTCTGTGACTGTGACAGACACTGTGACTCTGAGAGAAACAAATGAAGACGTGAATTGCCGTAGCTTTCTGTTTGGATTCTCCCTCTCTCCCCGCCCCCCCCTCCGGCTCATGGCGTATTGATTTCTTGTCTTCTGGTTGGTTGATGCCTCATGATGAGGTGAGTTCCCCTTCTCCACAGTTGGCTGATGTATGCGGGGGTTCTGGGGCGGTGGGGGGGGGGGTCTGAGTCAGTGTAAAAACCAGCCCGTTCCCCTCCGGCAGGTCAGCGCACCCCCGCATCCCAAACACACAGGAACGCAGAGAACCTGCAGGGCGCGCAAAGCTTCACCTCACTTCCTGTAGGGCAGCCATTAATGCAGAATCAGCTGCAGTTAATCACCGAGTGCCCCCCCAGCGCCCCCCCTCCCAGCGGGTTTTCCCACTGCTGTACTGGGAGTGCAGCACGCTCAATCAGGTAAGTGTGTGTGTCAGGTAAATGCGTGCACCAGGTAAGTGTGTGAGTCAGGTGAGTGTGTGAGTCAGGTGAGTGTGTGAGTCAGGTGAGTGTGTGAGTCAGGTAAGTGTGTGAGTCAGGTGAGTGTGTGAGTCAGGTGAGTGCGCTCCTCAGGTGAGTGTGCTCCCCAGCGTTCCCCAGGGTGTGTTTGTGTGGGCGTGTCGGGGGGAGGGGTTACCTGGCCAGGTACTGGCCGGAGGAGAGCACCTCGTGCTTGTTGGGCTTGTCGTAGCAGTTGACCATGTTCTGGATCAGCGCCAGGTCGGGGCGCAGGGCGGTTGCCGCGGTTACGGTGCGGCCCAGGAGCTGAAGGGAGTCGCGAATGTAGAACTGCAGCGGCTTGCGCTCCACCTCGCCGTACGCCACCAGCCCCGCCGGCCCGCCGATGGCCTGCAGCGCGTCCGGGCTCAGCGGGTTACCCATGATCCAGTGCGCGGCGGGCAGCGTGGGGCCCAGCTCGTCGGCGATCCGCAGGACGGAGGCCACGCACTGGGGGTCGGCCCCGAACACCAGCACGGCGGCCAGGGAGGGGCCCGGCGCCTGGCCCAGGTGCTCCAGCAGGAAGGCCGTGACCTGCGCTTGCTCCGCCTCCACGCCGCGCGGCAGGAACAGGGTGGCCTGCAGATTCCAGTAGGCCCCGCCCCTTCGCCCCAGCAGGTCCAGAAGCCCCGCCTCCTCCCGCTCGCCGCAGGACAGGGCTACACCCTCCTTCCACCCGCCCCGCTCCAGGATGGCGAGCAGGAGCTCGGCCACGCCCGACGGGGGTGTGCGGGTCAGCATCTGCAGGTGGAACCTGTTCTGTGGAAGCAAGAGAGACCGGGGTTACCAGGGCGACCGGGGTTACCGGGGCTACCAGGGTTACCAGGGCGACCGGGGTTACCAGGGCGACCGAGGTTGCCAGGGCAACTGGGGTTACCAGGGCTACTGAGGTTTTTGGGGTTGCTGGGGTTACCAGGGAGAGACTGCTGTGGCTTAATGCACAGGAGAACAGCAGGAGACGATGTGTGTGCTGAACACATTAAACTACAGGCGGTCTGCTGGTCCTTTAGTGAGTGAGTTTGGGTGTGACTCACTGACTGACAGACTGACTGAGAGAGTGAGCAAATGAGTGAGTCAGCGAGTGACTGAGGAGTCGGAGGGTGTGTGTGGGAAAGTGAGTAATAGTGTGTGCGTGTGTGTGTGTGTGTGTGTGTGTGTGTGTGTGAGAGAGAGAGCACGAGTTTGTCCTAAGTTAAAAATAAGCTAGCCCAAGGTGCAAACATTTTCTTGGTGCAATCAGACAATCATTAGCGTCTGAAAGTGAGATTTGATTACAATGGGGTCTCCAGCTCCAGCTCCCTGAGTTTAACAGAGCATGATAAATAGCTTATCCACACAAACACTTTTTAAACACTAAAACCATCAATCACTGTGATAAGCTGCCATTAACATTTTTTGATGATTGGGTAAACATGCTGAAGTCCCATCCCTGCACCACACACGCAGTCCACACAAATTCAGCTACACACACACACACACACACGCAGTCCACACAAATTCAGCTACACACACACACACAGTCCACACAAATTCAGCTACACACACACACACAGTCCACACAAATTCAGCGACACACAAACGCAACACTTTTCTGGAGCCTCTATATCTTGTCCCCAGAACTGCACACAATACACAACAAATGTATTGTAAAAGTAGAACTTCCTTGGATTTATACTTTTGGCTATATATCCAGCATCCAGTTGACCTTTTTATATGCTACAGCACAGTGCCTAGAACCTGAAATACTTTGATCAACCATTACTCCCAAGTCAAATTGAGCACATTCCAATTTTGTTCAGCAATCATGCCTAATGTTTGTACAAATAACAATAACAATAATAATAATAATAATAATAACAACAATAGCTTTATTTGTATATCACTTTTCAATACAGGAAACAAAGTGCTTCACAATATCCCAAATGCAGAACTTTATATTTGGCTATATTGAATTTCTTTTGCCATGTTTCAGTCCACTTCTTGATTTTAAGTCTTCTTGGATGACTTTAGTAGATTCCAAACTATTAGCTGGGCCTCCTAGTATTGTATCATCTGCAAATTTGACTAATGTACTTTCTATGTCCCTGTCAAGGTCATTGTTATAAATGAGAAAGAGCAGTGGTCCCAGCACCGATCCTTGTGGGACTCCACTTCCCACAGTTCCCTGCTCAGATAATATCCCCCCTACTACTCTTTGTGCTCTACCCTGTAGCCAGTTCCAAATCCACTCTGTAATACTTCCTGTAATTCCATTTTGCTAACAATTCTCTCGTGTGGTACCTTATCAAATGCTTTTTGGAAATTTAAGTATATAATATCATAAGCCTTATTGTAGGCAAAACACTTGGAAGCTTCTTCGAAGAATGCCAGAAGGTGTGTCAGGCATGACCTTCCCTTACGAAAACCATGCTGGCTCTCCCTAATAAGGATGTTATTATTTTCAAGAAACACTTCCAACTTGTCTCTAATGATAGGTTCCAGTGTTTAACATATTGTGCAAGTTAAACTTACAGGCCTGTAGTTTCCTGGATCAGTACGGTCCCCTTATATATTGGTATTATATTACAATGCTTCTGGTATCTACAGTTTCTAAGGACTGTCTAAAAATACCTGCCAGTGGTTTATGCCACTGTTTAATAGAGGTAATATCTGTGCCTCTGACAGGCCGTGAGGTTTGGTTTGTTGAAACATGGTTCACGTTGTGAAGAACGGAATAAGCCTGTGGCGAGAACAATGACATTTTAAGGCCTCTATTCAATTCACAAGCACACCCAAGACATTTGCAAAGGTTTACAATTTGCATAAACAGTTTATTATATATAAATTAGCAGACACGGCGCTGTATAACAACATCAATTACATTCAGCACACATATTTAAAAAAACATCAATGAGCAACCTTTATCGGTAATTAAAAATTAATTTGCAGGAGCACTGGAAAGGTCATTGGTTTCCACCCCGAGGGCAGAGCGAACACTCATTATCTACGAGTGACTGGCAGAGACCAGCACTACACCAGAACATCGCCATGGTGACACTGGCGTTCCTTCTGCAGCACTTGATTGGCCCGCGCACAGCCACTCCTGAGGCCACACCTCTTAATTGGCAACTCTGTATTCTGGGTTTTCACCACGCCTGTCCCGTGCCTGCGAAGCCCTCCTGTGCCCCTCCACTGATTCGGGAGGACACCTGTACAGACCTCTACCTGCTGCTTCTTTCATTACACCTCACATTTTACGCATTTGGCGGGTGCTTTCACCCAGAGAGACGTGCACTGAAGCGAGCTCAGGCTGCCTCCACACACAATCCAGTTATACAGCTGGATATCTGCTGAATAAACTCAGGTTAAGTGCTTTGCTCCAGGGTACATCGGCGGCGCCCCAGCATGGAATCGAACCTGCAAGCCCCGCAATGCTGCCGCTCTTTCTCTTACCGATTATTCCAATCGCTCCCATGACAACGATGAGGTCACAATCGCACACAGCCGGCTCCCTGTTCCACTGGAGCACTCAGGTGGAACTCTCCGCTTGTCACAGTCAGGTATAACTCTGCATGCATTAGATACAGTAGAGTGTAAGTGTGCTTGTGTTGGCTAGTCTGGTCTAACTGCATTAGTCGCAGACACATACAACTCTACATCTAATAAAGAACCCTTTTTACTCATCAGCCAAGAGGTGTGGGGGACAGAGCTTCCTGCCAACAGTGGCTGGCATTCAATCAACACCTGTCTCTCTATCAGTTTAAATCAAAATGGGTCGTTTTTTTTTTCCTTCACAAATACAATTTGCCGAGTCCAGAACTCATTTAAACTAACTCACTGAGCGGAGCTTGTGAAGAGGGAGCACAGCACCCGTCAGAGTTAAGGACAGGTGCTGATTAAGCCCCAGTGGGTTTCTTTTGGAGCGATAAAACATGGAGGCTGCACTGGATACAATAGCCGGCATTTCCCTCAAACGGCCAGGAAGGCTAATAAAACAGGAGAAAACACAATTACAGTGAGCGGCCCTCCCCTCGGTGCAGCCAGGCCCGCCCACACGCTCAATCCTCCACATCCTGGATCAAGGTCGTGACCTTTTCAGAGAGCCGCCAGACCGAACCACTGATTGTGTCTGCCCACCTCGAACCTGGAACCCCGCATGCCGACGGGAAAAGCGATCGCTGTTCTTCGGCCGGGAGTTCCCCTACCTCGCGTGACCTCACGCTGCCGGTAACTCCCTCACTGAGATAATCTCTGAACGTTTTCTGCAGAATGAAAGAAAATCTTTAAACACACAACAGATGTGGATCACACGCAGCCACCCAGCGGCAGGCCAGGGCTGCCGAGCGCGCAGGAGCGTGAGCCTGAGCGTGAGCGTGCGCCTGCGGAGGGAGCCGGAAAAGGAAGAGGAAGTCAGCGGGGTTTCTCATCGTGCTGACGCGATTAAGAGAAAGAGCGGGCGGATCATGATGAGACCACGAGTCCTGCGGTATTCCTGTCATGGAGAGCCGGACCTGTCCGGGGGGGGCGTTCCGTACACGGGAGCGCCGGGAAGGCTGGGAATGCCGGGAAGACTGGGAAGGCCCGGAATGCCGGGAAGACTGGGAAGGCCGGGAAGGCCGGCCGCAGCGGATTAAAAAGCTCTGGCGCGATTAGCAGCGGGACGTGACCCCACCACCTTCAGCCTCCCGCTCCAGTTAAACCCGTCCCGGACCCGGACCCAGACCCGGACCCGGACCCCAGGAATCAGAGCGTCCGGTTCCTTCATGGGTTCGGTCCCCTCTGCTTTTCTTTTTTTTTGGCTTCGGCCACACGGACGGGAGGGGCTCAGAGCAAGGCGCGCCCCGCTCCAGCGGGCCAATGCTGCCGTTGGCTGATGGCTACTACAGACAACAGGGCCCAAAGGCGAAAAGTGGTTAGGAAAGTCAGTTCCTTTTGTTCACCAAAAAGATTTGTTTAAAAGGAATGACCGCTATCGGACTGCACTCTATTTCAGGGGCGGGGCGAGTGAACGAATCCCATCCCACCCGTGCAGTGCTTTGGCCTAAACTTTGGCTCAGAGCCTTCCGCCGATTCCCGCAGGTCCCTGTGAGTTACACAAGCACTCAATCACCGTAGCCAGACGATGAAAAGTAGGTCACGGCTTTATGATGAGTCACCACTCGCAGCCAGGGAGGAGGGGGCGATGGAAGCGCACCCAATCTGTAAAAATAATAATAATAAAACCTCACGCTCAGTTATGGTTTTATTAAGGCGCACATGGTTATGCGGCAGACGTGAAGGCGCACGCACGCACGGCCCGGACGGGACGGAGTGGAACTGCGCAGACGGAGCGGAGCGGAGCAGAACTGCGCAGACGGAACAGAGCGAGCTGTCTAATGCACCGATGCGCAGATGGCAGAGGTCGGAAAAAAACTAAATTGAGTTTCCGTCAAAACGATGGACTCCAGCAGGTAATTTACATGCGCTGATTTGCACATGTTCGTTTATGCAGACACGTAGCCACGGACACGTAGCCGCAGACAGCGGCAGATGAGCACGTACCTCCAGAGTCGCTTCTAAGAGAAGTTAGACTTGAGCATTGCTGGTAAAAAAAAAAATAAATAAATAAATAAAAAATCTAATAAACGTGTGGTGAAGCGCAGCCTTTATTGCATTAAACTTAATATCGAATAAAAATGTAATCATTTAGCCAGACGCTCTTCCCCGAAGCAATATTAAATAGAACAGGACAGGAAGTGCTGTGGCTCCAGGGTGGAAGGATGATTGACAGCTGGGTCAAAGCGAAGGGGCGGGTCCCTGTCCGTGGTGAAAACACTGAAGCAGCATCACAGAGACCCAGGGAGGGAAGGGAGGAAGGAGGAGCTCTGGAGAGAAGGGAGAGGGGCCAGGGCAGGGTCAGGCGCAGGTAGGCCAGGCAGCACTCAGATGCGGGGCAGGCAGGCAGGCTCAGAGCAGGAGGAGGGCGGCAGCAGGGTCAGATGCAGGGAGGCCAGGCAGGGTCAGGGCGGGGGAGGGGCCAGGGCAGGCAGGGTCAGGTGCAGGGGGAGGCCAGGGCAGGCAGGGTCAGATGCAGGAGGAGGGGCCAGGGCAGGCAGGGTCAGATGCAGGGGGAGGGGCCAGGGCAGGGTCAGGTGCAGGGGGAGGGGCCAGGGCAAGCAGGATCAGATGCAATGGGAGGGGCCGGGGGGAGAGGTGAGGTTTCAGGGACAGGCAGGGTGAGCAGTGGGGTTTGGGGGTGGGGGCACGGGCAGTGGGAGGTAGGGCAGAGGGAGGTTTGGGGGCGGGGCCAGAAGACAGATGGCTGAGACAGGCAAATACACGCTGAAGGACTACTAACAGACATCAGGGGCAATCACATAAGCACAGTTCACACTAACATAGGGCTCTCTCACACATGCACACACACACACACACATGCATGCACACACGCACGCACACATACACACTCTCTCATACACGCATACACACCACCGAATTTAAGGAAAACATTAAAAAACAAACACACCTTTATCAATCAACCTTACAAAACAAAACTTTTTTGCTTTTGCTTTAAACCGATCAGTCAGGCACAGGAGACTTTCCCCCAGCAACGAAAGCACTCTTCCCCCACATCATTATTTAACACAGCAATCAAACAGCGCTGCGTTCAAAAACACCTTTCTATCTGCAGGAACCTTCAAATATTTCAGAAGAATAAATGCAAGACAGAAAGACAGCGAGAGAGGCAGAGAGAGACAGAGAGAGAGGAATAATGACCTTCGCAGACGTATAATTGTATAACACATCCCCCCCTTTTTCCAGCCCAGCTGACAAAGTGCCACATAAGCTGCCAGCGCCGTCCTTCAAAGCCGCAGAAAGCCCAGGACTAACATTCGCCCGCTGCAAATCCTACAGGACGCACGAGACAAACAGACAAAGACAAACAAACAGACAAAGACAAACAAACAGATAAACAGACAAACAAACAGACAAAGACAAACAAACAGACACACAGACAAAGAGACAAACAAACAGACAAACCACCTCACGCCCACGTTCAGTCGCAGAGCACAATTTTCTGTGAGGATTTTCTGATTTAACTTAACATATGGGGGGGAAAACAAACAAATAAACTGACAACAGCGGGATCGCAGTATTCCAAATATCCCAGAAGGCACTGCAACAGCAGGTGGTGGCTATCTGAAGTGACAGGCTGAGGGGCTGAACGATGTCGAGCCCAAATGTGTGAACGCAATGGCTTGCGGTGGCTTCCTCTTCCATCCGACACCCACCAGCGCACAGGATATAACCACCAGTGTGGGAAATAACCACCAGTGTGGGAAATAACCACCAGTGTGTGGGAAATAACCATCAGTGTGGGAAATAACCACCAGTGTGTGGGAAATAACCGCCAGTGTGTGGGAAATAACCATCAGTGTGGGAAATAACCACCAGTGTGGGAAATAACCACCAGTGTGTGGGAAATAACCACCAGTGTGTGGGAAATAACCATCAGTGTGGGAAATAACCACCAGAATGGAGGGAAATAACCCCCTCTTGCTCGTCTGTGTGTGTGTGTGTATGTGTGCATGAGTGTGTGTACGAGTGCGAGTGTGTGCGTGTGTGTGTGTATGAGTGTGAGTGTGAGAGTGTGTGTGTGCGCGTGTGTGTGTGGGTGTGCGCATGTGTGTGTGTTTAAACACAAGCAGCAGCTTCTTCTCAAAGGCATTTTTCCTGCAGCTATGGCCCATCTGTCTCTCTGACTCTCCGACCTACAAGCTTTCCCAGAATTCATCACTGTCGGGGTTCAAAGGTAATTTCTGACAGAACTCACAGGGGGTTCCTGGCCCTCCTGTTTGGTGCAAAAATATTTTTTATATATATAAATTTTTAAGAACTGACCTGGAAAAAAAGTTTAGCTCTGTGCATTCCAAAGTTCTGATCAATAATTTCAATCCATCTGTGGACCCAGAAATGGTATTAAAAGATAATTCAGAGGGGGAGCGTGTGTGTGTGTGTGTGTGTGTCTGTGTGTGTGTGCATGTGTGTGTGTGTGTGTCTGAGTCTGTGTGTGTGTGTGTGTGTGTGTGTGTGTACGCAACAAGGACGGGCATTTCTTTAAACTTTCAGGCTACAGTTGCTCTGAAGGCACCGTTCTGCATATAGATCTGCACCTGGCCTTAAATGTCCATCATCTCTTTCAAAAACCTAATTAATGACCCTACAGCAGATCCCCCAAACCACCCCCCCACCCCTCCATGAGGCAATGGTAAAGGCTGGTCGCTCGAGCAGGGGTGTGTGTGTGTGTGTGTGTGGGGATTATAAATTCAGTATGATTTCAGTATGCTCATTTCACATAAAACCATGAAGCACACAAAATCCCGGAGAACAAGCTGGACACAGATCCATATTATCCACAGCCTCCAGCAGTCGGGGCGACTCTCAGAACAGAAATCTGACCTTTCATATCCAAACTGTTGAAAAGCACATCGGAGGAATTCCTAATGGGACACTGCTCGCAATAATTCCTCAATATTTTTTTAAAGAATGAAAACTATACCGACAAGGGGAAAGCTGAAAGACCACTGCACTGAGACTAAAGGAAAGTAACCTATGAGATTAAAGGAAAGTAACCCGTAATATTAAAGGAAAGTAACCCCTAAGACTAAAGGAAAGTAACCTGTAAGTCTAAAGGAAAGTAACCTGTAAGATTAAAGGAAAGTAACCCGTAATATTAAAGGAAAGTAACCCCTAAGACTAAAGGAAAGTAACCTGTAAGACTAAAGGAAAGTAACCCCTAAGACTAAAGGAAAGTAACCTGTAAGATTAAAGGAAAGTAACCCGTAATATTAAAGGAAAGTAACCCCTAAGACTAAAGGAAAGTAACCTGTAAGACTAAAGGAAAGTAACACCTAAGACTAAAGGAAAGTAACCCCTAAGATGAAAGGAAAGTAACCTGTAAGTCTAAAGGAAAGTAACCCCTAAGACTAAAGGAAAGTAACCTGTAAGACTAAAGGAAAGTAACCCCTAAGACTAAAGGGAAGTAACCCCTAAGATGAAAGGAAAGTAACCTGTAAGTCTAAAGGAAAGTAACCCCTAAGACTAAAGGAAAGTAACCCCTAAGACTAAAGGAAAGTAACCCCTAAGATGAAAGGAAAGTAACCTGTAAGTCTAAAGGAAAGTAACCCCTAAGACTAAAGGAAAGTAACCCCTAAGACTAAAGGAAAGTAACCCCTAAGACTAAAGGAAAGTAACCCCTAAGACTAAAGGAAAGTAACCCCTAAGACTAAAGGAGAGTAACCCCTAAGACTAAAGGAAAGTAACCTGTAAGACTAAAGGAAAATAACCTGTAAGCCTAAAGGAAAGTAACCTGTAACACCGCGGTTCACTGCTGCACTGTGCCTGTTCAACAACACTGTGCAGATAAAATATTTGTATTCTGGATGACGAGGACCCTAACTCTCCAACAACATGCACATGAAATCTCAGAGCGTCGTAACTCGGCTGGTTCCCCTGGTACAGCGTCTGAAGCGCTGCTGTATTTCTGCTTCTCCGAGCCCTCGGCTTGCCTTCCAAGCCATCCGCTCTCCTTGGTGACTCAGCAGAACTTGTTCCATTGAGGGTCGACCCAAAAAGCTCTCGCCCACGCAGCCCTGAACGGAATGAAATTAGCCCATAAAAGTTTTACTCTTCCTGTAGGGCCACTTAAATGAGATTTATGTCTCTTTATAAGTCCATGATGCTGTTTTCTTGTTCGGGTGATAAAAACACCTAGTAGAGACTTAGTGAAATTGTAAATCATTAATGCAAAAAGCATTTCTCCTTTGCCATAACAATTACCCGCTGCGCTAAAGTAGCCAAGCCAGATTGTTCTGTCACTCAGAACATATGCCTGGACGGGACTCTCAATTCGTGTTACCCAGAATGCAGTGGGAGGAGCCTGATTGATTTCCTGTCGTCCTTGTTGATTAGCAGTGGTTGTAAACCAACCTCTGAGGGAAAACGTTTGAATTAGAGATGAATATTCATGGAGTGGAAGCAGTGAGACCATCCCAAGCCATTTTTAAGGCATACAGATTGCATGCAAGCTGCAGGGTAGTACAATGGGTAGAGAACTTGGTTTGTGACCCAAAGGTAGCTGGTTCAGCTCTCAGGTAGGATACGACCACTGTACCCTTGAGCAAGGTATGTTCCCTGACTTGCATCAGTATGTATCCAGCTGCAAAAATGGACACTATGGAAATTAAAATGCTAACATTTACAAAAGTTGTGAGTGTCGGCTAAATGCCAGTAATGTAACGGTAGAATGATTTTTTTAAAAAATATAACAGAACACACAACGTCGCAGATCTTTTATGGTTTCATCTCCGTGACCGAAGGTCCGAGAGGACGTCTGCAATGGGCCAAAATTTTTAGTCAAATATCCCTGAATTACAGAGACTGGGGTCTTATGGTTCTTACTGCAGCAGTACTGCAGAGACTGGGGCCTTATGGTCCTCACTGCAGCAGTACTGCACAGATGAGCTCTATACTGCACAGGACACATGCAGTACACTACACCACTTCTCTAAACTCCTGTGTCTTAGGGGGCTAAACTTGGTCCCCAGAGTCCTTCGGATCAGCGTGCGAGGAGAGGAGGCGATTCATAAATCCTTTTAGAAAGAGACATTAATATGGAGAGATATCATTCAAATTCCATTTCAAGAATGCATGTTTTAAAAAATAAATAAAATAAAAAGTGATATCAATTTTTTAAAGACTCAATACGTTCAGTGTATTTTAAAACCCTTCCTAATACATTATTAATACACCACAGCCTGCAGCCAGGTTCAAACAGACGCTGCTGGCGATTCAGGGGCACGTGGTCATGGGGCAGCTGGGGTCCATAGAAACCTCCATCCTTACCTGTCCACCAGGTGGGGCAGCCGGGCCAGGTGTACGGCGACTCGGGTGTGCGAGGAGAGAAATCTCCACAGCCAGGTGGGGTTGAGAAGGTCTGGCGGGTGTTCCGCAGCCAGTCCACCCCTGGGGTGTCGGGGTGGGGGGGTGTCGGGGCGGGGCGGGGCGGGGCGGGGTGGGGGGTGCTGCGTGCTCAGCCCCCACAGGGCATCTGTAGGTTATCTTACACATGGAGGTGCCCTTATCAGGACTGACTCATAGGCCTTACATCCACTCATTAACCTTTCCGCTCGGCTCTGCGCTTGCCCGGGCCCTTCTGGATCAGCGCTCAGCGAAAGGGTACCGGAGCACAGGGCCACCCGGGGACTGAACAAACCACTCACCTCCTCCAACCGTCTCCCGCCCGCTCACTGCCTGTCAGCCCACCGGCTCCCCGCCCCGCTCCACTCCGCCGTCCACTGCCGCTCCACTGCCCCCGCCCGGCTCCCCCGCCCCGCTCCACTACCCCGCTCCACTGCCGGCCCCACGCTGTATAACTGCGCAGCTGTGATTCAGTGATAAAGCACTGCGGTTTATTAACTCCTGGAAGAGTACATCTTTGGGAATGTTACTTTCTTTTTCTTTTTTTCCCCCTAAAAAACAATGTCAGTGTTCCGGAACTCCACTGCTTTCAGTCACCAGCAGTGATTGTGACATCAGCATTAGAATGTTCAGCTAAGAGCATTCTGATAACATATTTGTGATGTCACACCTTAAAGGGCTAGTGCGTGTTTGTACTCACACACTGAGTTTGCAGCTCTACTGTCCTTCTCTATCTTTCTTCCCCACTTTGCAATACAATCCTTTATTCCACATTTTTAGCCAAAGCGACTTAGAAAAGTGCAAATGTAAGCACCACATTTGTTTATGAAAGGCATTGTATGCATGGAGGTATTTTTATTTTTAAATAAATTACCTTACACAATAACACAATATTGTATTAAGCAACGACACCGCCTCTCGCCTGCATAAGGAAAATGACTGCTAGTTCTCCAAATTGAAAATGCTGATGTTCTAGCAGGATTATTGAAGGAACAATTGAGCATGTAAATTTGGTAACAGAAGTCGTCCATGGATCCAGTTTTTTATAAAAATAATGCTCAGATATTAGGAACAGGGCCAGATAATCCATCATTTGAATATATTACTAAGCAATTACTGGGAACAGAGTTTGAATGCTTGTTAAGTCATCAAAACATTTTTTAAAAGTTTCAAGCTTTCTAATGAATATTCACGAAGAGGAATCTTCAGAACCACATTTGAGGTAACAGATAATTAATTTGCTGCTCTTAGTTTTCCTGATTGAAAGGGTGCGGCATCACAGATCTCATTATTTAAAGATTCAGAGTTTTGCACAGCTCACAGGAAAAAGAACGAACAGGGGTCTCATTTATTTGAACATTCGCTGCAGCTGTGGAATATTTGAATATCAAATTATTCAAATCCCCCCTCGATATGAACAAACACATTTAAAAAGCAAATATGATGACATGTTCAATGCAATGAGTGTTACTCTGCATCCCCCAGTCCTAAATCCTCCACAGACTAACTGTTTCCTCCCTTCTTCACTCACACACACGCACACACACACTCACACACACACACACTCCCACCGTCTCTCCCTCTCCCTCGCTCCCTCTGCCTCTGAGGTAGAGTCATGTCTGGCAGAACTATGGGAGTTTCTGAATCAGCGGTGGGTTTTGTGTCAGACGGTTGATAAGTTGCGTGTGAAACATGACAGGTGATATGGCGCAGAGTTCTGACAGACACAACAACCTGCGTTTCTGTGTGAATCCAGGAGGGGGAAAAAACATGTCCCCGCCAAAAATTTTCCCCTGACTAAAATTTCAGAAAAAAATAAAAATATGAAAAATATTCATAAATTCAGCACATCCCTTCACTCTGAGCCTTATTTTTTTATTTAAGAACATCAGATTTTGTTAGCAACAAAAAAAACTATCCTCCTTTAAAAAAACTGCTTATCCTTGTAAATATTTGCTAACATTGAGATGGAAAAATGTGGAGACGTCCAAATATTTTCCGCTCTTAATTACATTTCAGGATTACTGTAATTTTCCATAAATTAAGAGGATTAGCCCTGTGCAGTAAATAAAATGTCATTTTAGCGAGCTTTCTTGTGCTCTTGGGGTGTGGTTTTCAGCAATGTGTGGCTGCACACTGCCCTGTATAACTGCACACTGCCATGTATAACTGCACACTGCCCTGTATAACTGCACACTGCACACTGCACTGTATAACTGAACACTGCCCTGTATAACTGCACAGTACAGTACAGAGTAATTTTCTGCTTCCTCCCATTCAGGAAAGCTGCCCTTCATTTACAGGGCTCGGATTGGCTCGGATTGGCTCAGAATGGCTTGGATTGGGCTCTTCAGTTACGCTGTCATAACCAAACGAGCCACCCAGCAGAAGTGCCGTTTGCGTTCCAGACTCTTCCAGAAGGAGCAGTAGGCGGGGCATGTGTAGAAACGGGGAGTTCCAGGGGCACACACACGGCCAAAAGAAAATAAACAGGAGGTAGTAAACACCTGTCCGGGACCCAACAGAACCAAAATGGCGGACACAAGCTCAGATTCATCCCAGTCCAGGACCCAGCAGAGCCAAAATGGCGGACACAAGCTCAGATTCATCCCAGTCCAGGAACTAGCAGAGCCAAAATGGCGGACACAAGCTCAGATTTATCCCAGTCCAGGACCCAGCAGAGCCGTAATGGCCGCCCGATAAAGGAACATCTCATTTTCAGTCTAACAGGTTCACATTAAATACGTGAAGCGTACGTGAAGCGGCAGTGCCGCCCGCGAGCAGGGATGATGTCTGCTCCGAGGGGCGACCGTTCAGCGGAACGGGGTCCTCCTCATAATCAGCTCTTCCCCAAACAGCTCAAACACCCACCATCAGTCCTCACCACACGCCCTGCCCCCAGCACCCGAAACGGCTCTGCACCTCTCACACAGTCCTGTACACCAGAGACATTAGGACTTGCGCACGGGGCAGGTCGGGTGCCATGCCGTGCCGAGCCAGGCAGACAGGCACAGTCACAGACAAGCACGGGCAGAATCATAGGCACAGGCACAGACAGGCACAGTCATAGGCACAGGCAGAGTCATAGGCACAGTCACAGACAAGCACGGGCAGAGTCATAGGCACAGTCACAGACAGGCACAGTCATAGGCACAGGCACAGACAAGCACGGGCAGAGTCATAGGCACAGGCACAGACAGGCACAGTCATAGGCACAGGCACAGACAAGCACGGGCAGAGTCATAGGCACAGGCACAGACAGGCACAGTCAAGCACGGGCACAGTCATAGGCACAGGCACAGACAGGCACAGTCATAGGCACAGACAAGCACGGGCAGAGTCATAGGCACAGTCACAGACAAGCACGGGCACAGTCACAGGCACAGACAGGCACAGTCATAGGCACAGACACAGACAGGCACAGTCACAGACAAGCACGGGCACAGTCATAGGCACAGGCACAGACAAGCACAGGCAGAGTCAAAGTCACAGGCACAGTCATAGGCACAAACACAGGCACAGTCAGTCACAGGCACAGTCATAGTCAGTCACAGTCACAATTAGTCACAGGCACCATCCTAGGCACAGGCACAGACCCAGGGCAGCACAGCTGCACCTGACATGGCTCAACGAGTGTTCAGTCAAATAAGAGCAAAAACAGGAACTGCGCTCTCTGTGGGCCCCTCATCCCAGGTGCATTGTGGGATACCATGCCGTACTGTGGACAGGTGCATTGTGGGATACCATGTGATATGGGGGACAGGTGCATTTTGGGATACTCATTTCTTCATGAGTGATTTTGCTGAAATCTGGCCTGATGTTATGTCCCTATTCCCTGCCAATCAGCAAATCCATCATTCATCCTGTTCTGCCAAAATTCACCTCATTCCTTCGCTCCCCTCTGAAGGTTACGCTGCATCACTACCATGAGCTCATTACTGAACACATCAGACACAGAACAATTCTGCCCCAGAAACGTAGCCAAGGGGGGAGGGCTTTTTGGATTTGGCCCTTACCCTAGGGGCTACAGGCACCAGGTCAAACATCTTCCACTACCGTAACCATGCCAACGTTTTCAAAATGGTGATGTCAACGAATTTTAATGTGCAAATTATGGCATGTAATTTATTAAATGATTCATCATCACGCCCAGATTAATGATCTATGAATAATTAACGAACGTTAAACGAATGTGGAATGAGTCTATCATGCTGAAAAAGAAACAGAGGGGATCTGAAACCATGGAGCAGGTCCTGTGGATAACTGGTTTAATCAGCTATGTACTTTCTGCAACAGTTCTGATCCGCGGTCAATCTGAGACTGTGACTGTACGTGCACAGACTGTAGTGCTGTGTGTGGCCAGTAGGGTGTAAATAGTCACTGGCTCTCCTGTAGTTTTGTGTGTGGCCTGTAGGGTGTAAATAGTCACTGGCTCTCCTGTAGTACTGTGTGTGGCCTGTAGGGTGTAAATAGTCACTGGCTCTCCTGTAGTATTGTGTGTGGCCTGTATGGTGTAAATAGTCACTGGTTCTCCTGTAGTTCTGTGTGTGGCCTGTAGGGTGTAAATAGTCACTGGCGCTCCTGTAGTACTGTGTGTGGCCTGTAGGGTGTAAAATAGCCATGGGCTCCAAGTGCTAATTCCTAAAAGTGATCATTCAGGAGAAACATTTAAAAAGCCAGAATCAATATTCGATCTTACACCTGCGCGCCACAGACACAAATAACAGACATAAATAACAGCAGCACTTCGATAAAGAAGGTAAAAGGCCTGAAGCGGACTATACTTTCAGACATTTAATGAGCTACTTTACTCTGTATCGCAGCAGTTTCATTCTCTCCACCTCTCCCTCTTTCTCTCTCCTCACATACTCTTTTTGCTCTCCCCCCTTCTCTCACTCTTCCCCCTCTCTCTGGGGAGTGTCACTAATTAACAGACACACAGATCCCCCTCTGGGATCACCAGAATGACAAAACCATGCTGAACACCAGTTCCCCTTCCAGATATTTTGTACACCAGAGGTAATGTCAGCAGAACCCGCCAGGCCAACCGTAAAATGTGAACCGCACCCTAAAACAGAGCACGAGTACACGTGGGCCTCAGCGCTTCCCTGACCTGTCTCTAGGGGGCGCTGTGTGCAGGAGTCTCCCTCCAGCTGAGCTGCTTGTCCATGAGGCGCAGACAGGCTCTTAACCCAGGCCTAACCTGGGTCAGATTTGTGCACTGCTGGCTCATATGGGGGGAGGGGGGGGCTGCCAGGAAGCTGCCAGGAAGCGCCAGATTTCGGTATTTATTCAGGTGTGGAGGAGGAGGACTCTGTAAAGCGTGCACCCCGGAGTGAAACGGGAAATAGCGAAAACTACGAAGCGGAATGAGGAGCTGCTCCGCGTTTCAGGCCCGAATAAGCACACTCAGCTCCCTTTACCTTTTAATTAGTCAATTAAATCAAGATCAGAATTCAATTAACAGCTCCATTGATCTTATAACTGACTAGGGACTGGGCTGCACTGAAAAGCGGGAGACAGGAGTTCCCTGAACTGGGATCCAAAAACTCAGAGTCAGCACATGATCCACCCCACTGCAAGGGCTGATCCGTTTCGGGATTTCCTGCCAGCTTCTAGTTAATTATTTAATTGGCCATAATTATTTAATTGGGCCCGATCACTCATCTCATCCGACATTTTTGATGAAGTCATGAGCAGCAGCTGTAGACTGCGTATGAATTTCCTCTCTACTGTGTGTCTGACATGGGACAGAACCAGCGCTGGTGTGCACAGCTATTGGGAAAATGAAGTTAGAACAAGGGCTGGAAACTGGCACACAACGCCAGTCCTCCAAGGACTGGAGCACTTTTCGTCTTCTTTGTATGTTCAACGCTTGGTGGGGCCCCCGTGCCCAAACTCAGCAAAGCAGACTGTGCTGTGCCACACCTGTGATTGGAACCTGCAGCACCGCCAGAGATAACAATCCCAGAGAAACAAAATGTGCTTCGTTATCTTTTTCCCCACCACCAACAAAACTTGTTTCTGTGAGGGGACAAATATTTTATTCTCAAACAGAGCGTTCTCCCTTCTCCGAATACGGCAGTTCGCTCACCACTAATCAAATTTAAACAAAAGTACACTTTAATGCATTCTGTATTGCTCCATGTGGAATACACTAGTGCTACAAAAAAATATGTAAACTCGTGCTAGGGAAAGATGAAACCATTAACATATTTGACAGCAAACGCCATGTATTTGTACAGATTCCAAAACATATTCATTATGTTTTGGAAGCGATGTTTTGGCGGTAATTGCTTTTCTCGCTGCGCTTGGTCGTGTGCTTTGCCGTCAATCAACAGCTGCCTGTGCTTCCACATCAAAGAGGAGGACAGAGAGGCCGCTCAAAATTATACGAGTGCTGAATGGTCAAACGCTAAGTACCCGCTAAGGAACAGCAGTGATACACTGTTCTAATCTGAGCAAGTACCCGCTAACGAACAGCAGTGATAGTGTTCTAATCTGAGCAAGTACCCGCTAACGAACAGCAGTGATACACTGTTCTAATCTGAGCAAGTACCCGCTAACGAACAGCAGTGATACACTGTTCTAATCTGAGCAAGTACCCGCTAACGAACAGCAGCGATACACTGTTCTAATCTGAGCAAGTACCCGCTAAGGAACAGCAGTGATACACTGTTCTAATCTGAGCAAGTACCCGCTAAGGAACAGCAGTGACACACTGTTCTAATCTGAGCAAGTACCCGCTAATGAGCAGCAGTGATACACTGTTCTAATCTGAGCAAGTACCCGCTAACGAACAGCAGTGACACACTGTTCTAATCTGAGCAAGTACCCGCTAACGAACAGCAAGTACCCGCTAACGAACAGCAGTGATACACTGTTCTAATCTGAGCAAGTACCCGCTAACGAACAGCAAGTACCCGCTAACGAACAGCAGTGATACACTGTTCTAATCTGAGCAAGTACCCGCTAACGAACAGCAGTGATACACTGTTCTAATCTGAGCAAGTACCCGCTAACGAACAGCAGTGATACACTGTTCTAATCTGAGCAAGTACCCGCTAACGAACAGCAGTGACACACTGCTCTAATCTGAGCAAGTACCCGCTAACGAACAGCAGGGATACACTGTTCTAATCTGAGCAAGTACCCGCTAACGAACAGCAGTGATACACTGTTCTAATCTGAGCAAGTACCCGCTAATGAACAGCAGCGATACACTGCTCTAATCTGAGCTGATGTACGCACAGCAAGTGGGCAAATGGAAAGTAGCAAGGCGAGCCACCCGGGCCAATCAACATTCAGCAGGGAATTTCCCATTATACATAAGGTAAAAGTGGGTAACATTACATTTCTTTGGCAGCCACTTTTATCCAAAGCGACGTACAGTAAGTGCATGCCGAAGGTCACTGGAACAACTACAAAACACACTCTGATAAGGTACAATACTATGTAGCAGTTATTCACAGCCATGAACACATTAACTCCAGTTCGCACAGTAATCATAAGCTAGAGAGTAATGTTAAGTCAAACTAGGAGGCATGACAACAAGCTACAACATCAAGACAACGATACAAGTTTAATATATGTGCTGGATGGAGGTACATGTAATATGAAAGTGCTATAGGAACAAAGTGTAAGTGATAGCAGTGATGCTAGAGTGGGAGTGCTCTGCAGAGTAGTGATAGTTAGTCCAGGTACAGTCTGAAGATTGGGAGTGCCCTGCAGAGTAGTGATAGTTAGTCCAGGTACAGTCTGAAGCGATGAGTCTTCAGACCACGGCGAAGGTTACAAACAAAAGCTCCTCCCAGCATGCCGTGCAAGATTGCAGTTAAGCACAAGGCTGCCAACGGGCTCGTACGAGGCTGGGTTACAGAGAAGGACAGGGGCAGCAGGAGGGCTCGTACGAGGCTGGGTTACAGAGAGAAGGACAGGGGCAGCAGGAGGGCTCGTACGAGGCTGGGTTAGAGAGAAGGACAGGGCAGCAGAGGCCTCGTACGAGCTGGTTAGAGAGAGAAGGACAGGCAGCAGGAGGCTCGTACGAGGCTGGGTTACAGAGAGGACAGGTGCAGCAGGAGGGCTCGTACGAGGCTGGGTTACAGAGAAGGACAGGTGCTGCAGGAGGGCTCGTACGAGGCTGGGTTAGAGAGAGAAGGACAGGGGCTGCAGGAGGCCTCGTACGAGGCTGGGTTAGAGAGAGAAGGACAGGGGCTGCAGGAGGGCTCGTACGAAGCTGGGTTACAGAGAAGGACAGGGGCAGCAGGAGGCCTCGTACGAGGCTGGGTTACAGAGAGAAGGACAGGGGCTGCAGGAGGGCTCGTACGAAGCTGGGTTACAGAGAGAAGGACAGGGGCTGCAGGAGGGCTCGTACGAAGCTGGGTTACAGAGAAGGACAGGGGCTGCAGGAGGCCTCGTTCGCTCGAACCCGGACCGGGACCGGGACCGGGACCAAAAGCTCCGCAGGGTGCTGCACAGTGACCTACTGCCCCGCCCAGGGAACGGGAGGGCTCAGTCAGTTAGGGGTGCATCGCTATCCACCCCACAGGCAGACCAGGTGACTATGGACTGTGTGTGTGAACAGCGCGTCTGAAAGGTCCTCCTCTGACTCCACCCCGCGCCAGCGCAGCTGCTGTTGGCGGGGCGATAAGGCGCGGCTGGCAGCACCGCCGCGTATTCGGAGGAGAACTGTGGGTGTCCGCACCCCCGCACCCCCCCGGGCTGGCAGTGAGGTTCTCAGCTGCGGTCGCGGGCGACTGGCCGTTTCCAAATTGGCGCGGGAACAACTGGAGACGCTCGGTCCACTTTGGGCACCAAATGTTTTAAATGAGAAAAAGGAAAGAAGGCTAACAGACACGCTGAAAGTGAGGCTACAGAGACCTGCAAGCTTTAAAAAGGGTTTTTACTTCTGTATTTTTCTCTCTTCCACAGGAAAAGCGGTACTTCTTGCCCATTCAGTTCCACGTTTTTAGTTGCACAGCAAACAAGGAAAAACGAAATCAATTAAAAGTTTTGTTGTTTAATTAAGCAGCTGGAGAGATCAGGCTTGGGGGTGCGAGCGTGTGGTAGAGTGGGGGCTGTTTGACTGCTTACATCTGCCTGCTGTACGCGCCAAACCGCCCGTTTGTTAGCACACGCCGCGGAGCTGGTCTCCAGAGGGAGTGTGTGTGCCCCTTAATCTGTTAGCCTCACAGAACAGAGTGGAGCTGGAGCTGGTCTCCAGAGGGAGTGTGTGTGCTCCTTAATCTGTTAGCATCGCAGAACAGAGCGAAGCTGGAGCTGGTCTCCAGAGGAAGTGTGTGTGCTCCTTAATCTGTTAGCATCGCAGAACAGAACAGTGCAGAGCTGGTCTGCAGAGGAAGTGTGTGTGCTCCTTAATCTGTTAGCATCGCAAAACAGAGCGAAGCTGGAGCTGGTCTCCAGAGGAAGTGTGTGTGCTCCTTAATCTGTTAGCATCGCAGAACAGAACAGTGCGGAGCTGGTCTCCAGAGGAGTGTGTGTGCTCCTTAATCTGTTAGCCTCACAGAACAGAGTGGAGCTGGAGCTGGTCTCCAGAGGGAGTGTGTGTGCTCCTTAATCTGTTAGCCTCACAGAACAGAGTGGAGCTGGAGCTGGTCTCCAGAGGGAGTGTGTGTGCTCCTTAATCTGTTAGCCCCGACAAGTGAGCGAGCTGCTCCAGAGGCATATGTTCTCGCTTAATCTGGTTAGCCAACTCCAGAACAAGCTGAGCTGGAGCTGGTCTCCAGAGGGAGTGTGTGTGCTCCTTAATCTGTTAGCATCGCAGAACAGAACAGAGCAGAGCTGGAGCTGATCTCCAGAGGGAGTGTGTGTGCTCCTTAATCTGTTAGCCCGGCTAAGCAGCAGCAGCACCACGGAGAGCATAATATTCCTACGCTTCATCAGCTCTGGGTTATTGACACAACCCCGTCCAGCTCATACAAGCTGAGACCAGCGCAAGAGCACGGCTCCCCCCCGAATCTGATCTGATCTGATAAACCGCAGAGCTGATTGGTTGAAAGGACCTCAGAGCTCAGCGTTCGAACAGCTTCAGCTCGTCAGGAGGAATGGCCACCGATCTGCTTGCTGTTATTTCACACCCATAACAGCTGGCACAGGAGGACTGGTGTGTGTGTACACATGTGCGCGTGTTCAGTGTGTGTGCACGTCCGCTTGGGAGTGTGCTGCATGTGTGTGCGCGCGCGCGCATACGTGTGCCTGACTGCCCGTGTAGAGGAACCATGGAAACACAGAAGTGGACCTAAGTGAGCGTGTGGACATGGTAAACATGCTACAGAGAGATGTGACCCAGAGAGGCCATAATGATGCAGGCCAAGTGGGGGGGGCTGCTTTGTTCGTGGAAATTTTTTGGCAGGTGACGGTGCTTACCCAGAATGCACTGGGTGCACCAGCCACAGACCTGTTTGGAGCAGTACTCCAGAGCAGTCTCACAGGAAGGTGTGTGCGCCAGTGTGAGTGCCAGCATGTGCCAGTGTGTGCCAGTGCGTGTGCCAGTGTGTGCCAGTGCGTGTGCCAGCATGTACCGGCCTGTGTCAGTGTGTGCCAGCGTGCACCGGTGTGTGTGTCGGTGGGTGTGTCGATATGTGTGCCACAAAAGGGGTTATGTGTTATACAATTATATGTTTGCAAAGGTCATAATTCATCTCTCTCTCTGGCTCTGTCTCTCCCTCCACCACCCCCTCTCTTTCTCTCTCCCTCTTTCTCTCTCTCTTCCTCACTCCATCACCCCCTCTCTCTCTCTCTCTTCCTCACTCCGTCTCTCGCTCCCTTTCACTCTCTCTCTCCCTTCCTCCTCTCTCTCTCTCTCTCTTTCTGTAAGCAGAGTGTCTACAGTCCCCAAGCAGACAGTAAGATGATCGTTTGCCCAGTTCTTCATTAAAAGGTGCTGCCTTCATTATCCCAGAGAAAGACATTATGGAGACTCTCTCTCCCTCTCTCTCTCGGGTTCCACCAAAAGAACACAGTTAAACTGATGCCAGCTAATGCCATCGCTGGCGAATGCCAGGAGTCACGGCTCGCGATGCCAGAGGCTGAAGATGTGAGAACAGGACTGACGCAGGGAGGCCGTAGTGTTGAGGCTGTGGTCATTCACCCAGGCCCAGCCCCTCAGCTCAGGACATCAGCGCACTGTGTGGCTGTACAGACACAGTATCAATTCCGTATGTGGAGAAATGACCTCGGCAATAACACCAGAAACAAAACAGTTACAAGAAGATTATGTGAATAATATTTCAGCAGATGGTAAAATTATGCAGGACGTTCTGAATGAAATATAGGGAAACGGGCTGCTGCTTGGCAGTTGCAGTTAAACAGCAAGCAACACCGAGTTCAGCACACTGGCGATAAAAGCATGAAGGTAGGAGCAGGAAAAGGCCTCCGGTGGGACCGTACTGCAGCGTACGCAGAACCAGGCGCCGAGCAGAAGGCCTCAACATCCACAGCAATTCACCTGTCAAACGCTATTCCCCGAACTGCTGCTGCTTAGCTTACTCATCGCTTGGCTTGTCACTAACCTCCCTAACCCACTTACACTATGAAATAATTAGGTTTCTGCTGCAAAGCCGCACGTCTCCATTGGACAGCTAGCTAGCTGAACGGATTAGCATCAAACAAAATCAAACCGTATAAGCTGCCCTGAAGACAGAATTTTCCGTCTTTTATTCCTGCGTTTGAGTCTGTAAGCATTTTAAACTATTTGTTTATGCATGCATTTTGCTTTTCTTCACTGCGAAGCACGTAGACCTCCTGGCTCCCTTGTGCTAAAGGTCTCATTATGTAAGAAGTTTACCCAGTTTTGGCATGGACTGTGCAGTGTGCGACATGATACTCACGTGCTGGTAAAATATAAACTTGGTTGTACTCCACATTCTACTCCGTTGCCGAGCAACGCTACAGCCGACGGCGGGCTGACACCGGAGCGGGCTCGAATCTGGACCAGCGGGCCTCGTCATGGCAACACCGCACTGTAGTACACCTTCAGCCGGACGCACTAGTGCAGCCCAGGTTCTGCGTGCCTTTAACATCACTGCACACAACATCACCTGTCAATCAACACCAACAGGGTGAATTGAATGGTAATGACTACTAAACCCCGCCCCCTGCAGAACATACACACCTGTATAGCCCCACCCCCTGCAGCACATACACACGGGCACAGCCCCGCCCCCTGCAGCACATACACACCAGCACAGGTGAAAACAATTACCAACAAACACAGTTTTTACTAAAAACAGATTTTTCATTAACCGCTCACAATGAACAATTTTCTCAAAAGAACGTCTCTCAATAATTGCTGACAAAACAATTCCAAATCAAGAAAGCACTTCTCAATAACTGCTGATAAAACAGAATGCATTTCTCATTTAGGTTATTAAATCATGATAAAGATGGCTCCATCTCACAGCAGCGCATCAAGGATCCTGCTGTTTGGTGTAAATGTTTCCATAAACACGGTCAGACCCGGCCATGTCCGTAAACATGGTCAGACCCGGCCGTCTCCGTAAACACGGTCAGACCCGGCCGTCTCCGTAAACACGGTCAGACCCGGCCGTCTCCGTAAACACGGTCAGACCCGGCCGTCTCCGTAAACACGGTCAGACCCGGCCGTGTCCGTAAACACGGTCAGACCCGGCCGTGTCCGTAAACACGGTCAGACCCGGCCGTGTCCGTAAACACGGTCAGACCCGGCCGTGTCCGTAAACACGGTCAGACCCGGCCGTCTCTGTAAACACGGTCAGACCTGGCTGTCTCTGAATTACATGCCCCCTTCACACAAAAGGGCCTCTTAGGTGCCCCGTGAGATGGCCTGTCTGAAAACACCACTTTTACAAGGCCGAACACAGGCAAATTTCTGCAGTGTTTTACCCTGTCCCAGGGCCACAGTTCCTAACAGGTGCAGAATCAGTACATCTCACCCCCAGGCAAATGGCCGTATCGATTCAGAGATCCAACTCAGACGAGGACAAAGCCCATTCAAAAGAGCGGCCGTTATCCACAGACGAGTGCGCCTCCCCCTCCCCCTCGCCGAGCGTAGTACACCACCCCACCCTCCAAGCACAGTCCACCCCCACCCCCTCCCCAAGCGCAGTACAGGCATCAGAGATCGGTGATGTGGGTGTACGGTGCAGTCGGGCCGCGCAGGACCCCTTCCTGCTGGGAGGAGCCCCTTTGAGGGCTGGCCGGGTTTCTGGGTTCACGGGACGCAAGGCACAGACGGCAGCGGACAGATTCAGTGAAGGATTCGGGGGTCGGGAAGAGAGGGTCGGGGAGCGGACAGGGTTTTGGGGAGGAGGGGCTGAAGGGTTCCAGGCCTCCGGGCCGAGGGCCAGCCTGTCTGGCAGCCACTCGCTCGCTCGTTAAAAACACTCACACTGGGAGAGAGAGGACATCCATCAATCAGCCAATCGGCACAGCGATGAGGAGGGACGGGCGGCTAACTGACCGGGCTGGGACAAAAGCCTGTGGGCACTGTGGCCTAATGAATCAGGGTTGAGTGGCTCAATGAATCAGGGTTGAGTGGCCTAAAGAATCAGGGTTGAGTGGCCTAAAGAATCAGCCCCCCCCCCCCCCCCTTCAACCAGTGTAAACACCACTCAGCTCTGTTTTTGGCATGAGCCTGTGCTTCCGGAGAAATCCTTAGAGCGCACAAACCCCTCTAATTCGTGCGGATGAGCCCGGCGGCGGTAAGCCAGGGCCTGTTGAATGCGAACAGAGCGCAGCGATGGCGGGTTTACATCCCCAAGGCCTTCAGGCGCCAAAAATAACTCACCCTATCACACGCACACACCTGCCACAGATTACAGTCCTCTCCTGCAGGTACTTTACACATCGCTAATACAGCTATTCAGACACGTGCGGTCACTGAGAGAATGAGAGAGAGCGTCTGTGTGTGTGTGTGTGTGTCTACGCATCTGCTTGCGTGCGTGTGTGTGTGTGTGTGTGTGTGTGTGGGTATGCATCTGCTGAACACAGGTACGGGCAGCAAACACAGACTGAACACAGGGAGGAACATCATGGTATTATTCCTACCGCTGACTAGGGGAACATGGCTGAGGATTGATGGATATTTAAGCCAAAGATTTGGGAGATAAATTTGCAGCCAGCTGCTCTGCAAGATTATCAATCTGCCCGTTGGTTCTCTCTACAGGTATAAAGACTGCCGCTGACCTTACAGACAGGCAAGACCCCGGCCCAAGACACAAAGCTTAGTCCCAGACTAAAGCAACAAATGCTTCAAAACCCAAAGCAGCTTCAATCAAAATCCAAAGCAGCGCACATCTTGCAACAGAAACTCCGTTAACTGATACCTTTTGGCTAGAAATGCAGGACATGCTGTTTCCCAGAAACGTGTTGACAGACGGGCCTTTTCAGCAGCTTGGCAGCGTGGAGCCATTCCTCCCAGGACCACACACCGGAACGTCGCACCGGAACGCCGCACTCCGGACTGGGGGGCGAGCTCGGCGGACCGAAGCCGGTTTCTCCATCCTGCTTCCGGAGCGGGGACCCCCACCCCAATCTCTCTGTGAAAGGTCCGCCCCTCGGAACGCCTCCAGCTCTGAGGCGCAAGAGCACAAACGCGGAGGCCCATAAACCCCAGAGTACTGCCCGGAGCCCGCGGGGCGCGGGGCACGGGGGCGCTTAGAGACACAGGGGCTGCTGCTGTTCCTTTTCGCCTCAAAATCCTCAAGCAATTCAGTCACACTTAAGCAACCCAACATCTGACCTATATTTATGGGTAGGGCAGAAGAAACACACTGAGCCACTTAGCGGGGGGGGCGAAGAGCATATTTAAAATAATTTGTGACACACACGACCCCACCCCCCCCCCCCGGCTTTGGCCCTTAGAATTATTACCACCCCCCACCCCCCGTTACGCCGGCGCTGTTGGTGGGCTCGTAAATGACAGTTGAAGGCTGCTCTTGCATCTCCACATGACACGTTCCACTGCAATCTAATCTACGAGAGAAGTGGCTTTGGCAAGAACAGCCAATTAGCTAATTAAATCAGAGTAACCGAGGGAAATGGGCACCCACTCTCCAGGGCCATGTGTCACAGAGCAGGATTACTGAGTTAGCTGGATAACTGCACTGAATTAAACCCTGTATCACAGAGCAGGATTACTGAGTTAGCTGGATAACTGCACTGAGTAAAACCCTGTATCACAGAGCAGGGTTACTGAGTTAGCTGGATAACTGCGCTGAGTAAAACCCTGTATCACAGAGCAGGATTACTGAGTTAGCTGGATAACTGCACTGAGTAAAACCCTGTATCACAGAGCAGGTTTACGGAGTTAGCTGGATAACTGCACTGAGTAAAACCCTGTATCACAGGGCAGGATTACTGAGTTAGCTGGATAATGCACTGAGTAAAACCCTGTATCACAGGGCAGGATTACTGAGTTAGCTGGATAACTGCACTTGGTAAAACCCGGAAACCTCTCAAATCAGGAAGATGGACTGAAGTAAAAAGCTGTTCCGGGTTATTCGGCCAATTCAGTAATCCTGGGGGGTAATTCATGAAGCAGGATTTGAATTTGCTGGATAAACACAGAACCTTCCCAAATCAGGTAAGAAATAAATAAATAAATAAATAAAGAGCTGTGTTTTACTCCGTGCAGTTATCCAGCCTACTCAGTAATCCTGTGTGAAACAGGCTCCAGGCCTTCAGCTGACCTCCGTTCCATCCCCTCTGCAAAGCACACACATCTCAATGATAAACACGTCGCTTTGAGGTGAAACCCAGAAAAACAAGTTCACTCCTAAACTCCAATATGCTTTGCTCTAATGTACATTAAAAAAAAAACAACCAAAGCCGAGAGATACAGATAGTTATTTATCTAACAGACCAGCTTACCCGCCGAGACACACTGAACATTAGAAGATAAGATCCTTTATCGCTGTTTTGTAATTAAAGTGAAAAACGGGGCTTTAAAAAACACTTTACCCGGCGCACTGTACCGGCACTGTAGAGCTGGCGATTTCCC
Source organism: Anguilla rostrata (assembly GCF_018555375.3). Lineage (NCBI taxonomy): Eukaryota > Metazoa > Chordata > Actinopteri > Anguilliformes > Anguillidae > Anguilla > Anguilla rostrata. The sequence goes on along the minus strand of NC_057938.1, from coordinate 1,078,948 downwards.
GATACGATCTGAATCTCATTCTTCAAGTTACGTTAGTTCGTTTCTCTTCCGCTCCGCTGGTTCACTTATACAATGCGAGATGAACAATAAACTAGCCGCACGAGTTCAAAGGGCTGCGTAGCGGCGTATCTTCTTAGTGAAAAGAGCGGCCACCCTTTTTTTGTAAAGATATAAATGCTAGAATTGGGATTTTGACAGAAACCGGCTCTTCGTTTCACTTCTAATCTTGCCGCGGGGAACATTAGCGGGGCCGCTCGCCGGCAGGTAACTCGCGTCCTCTGGGGCTATGCACACAGGTGGGTAACGAACAGGTGTTGTTGTGGACCAGCTCTCCTACGCTTGCACCTGGTGCTGGACCAGTGGGCGTGGCTTCCCTCCTCTGTTGACCTGGATTCACGCTACCAGGTGTGCTTTCGTTTGAAGTACCTCATTCAAACGCAGTTCTCCATAATCGGTGGGTGCGCTCCAAAACCCGACCGGCATGTGCCGAATTTATACTGAATGGGCGCGGTTTCCAATCCGAATTCTGTCTATTTCAACTCTAGGCAGAGGTGGAAAATCCAGGTCCAGAAAAAGTCCTGCCCCGTATTTTGTAACAGGATTTTTTAATTAGCACAATTCTTAAGCCATTAGTGAAATCAGCTGGCTGTGATCATGGGTGGAAGAAACACATGACAGGTCTTTTTTGCTTTCTGACCCCTGGACTTCTCATTGACTCAAGGCAAAGACACCTTGAAAAGACAACAATCATCACGCGCAGTCAAGCATAACGGACGTACGTGTGATCGCTGCCACCGACTGACACATTCCACTCCATTTAAAGCGGTTCGATCTGCCTTTGCTCCCACATAATCCAAGGCGCGGGGGCGCATCCAAACGGAGCGCACGCACTGCTACAGTTCCACTTCCTGTTTACGACCGACGCTCAGCAGAGATGGGATTAATAACAGTCAAAATAATTCCTTGGTTTTTTTGCGCTTTTCTGACCGGACAGCAGCTCAAAGCACATTACCCCAAGCCAACAATCTACCCCCCCCCCCCCAACCAACTACCAACCTCAAACAACTGCCCCCAACCATCTACCCCCCCAACAACTACCCCCCAAAACAACTATCTCCCCAACCACCCCCCCTCAACCAACTGCCCCCCCAAACAACTACCCCCCCAACCATCTACCCCCAACAAACTACCCCTCTCATCCAACTGCCCCCAAACAACTACCCCCCCAACTAACTTCCCCCAACCAACTACCCTCCCAATCAACTACCCCCCAACCAACTGCCCTCCCATCAAAAGTTACAAATAAATGTAACTGCCCCCAACCAACTACCCCCAACCAATTACCCCTTCCAACCAATTACCCCCCCAATCCTACACACCTTTGAAAATTGGCTTTCAGCCGGACAAGGATGTAAATACAAGTGCAGTCATCCGGCGTGTTGCATAAGGAATAGACCCAACCTTTTTAAAGCAGTATGTGTGCCTTGAGCTGTTTGGTAAAGACTCAGATAGCTGCTGTAAGCTCAGACCAAATCCATGCATCTTTAATACGCCTTTCTTTTCAGACATAAAACCCCCCACAGTTCTGTTTTCTCTAAGCTCAAGCTTAATTAAACTTAATAACCTTCAGCAGGCATGTCCAGCACGCACACTGCCGAGCGCCAATCCGCCAAGGTCCTGGGTTTAGAGCATCCTTTCCATTTAGAGCACCCGCCCAGGCTTTCTGCTAATGGCAGCGTCCCCTATTTTTAATACAAAAGAGAATCTGCCCCGAGGAGACAGGAGAGAGGAGGGAGAGAGAGAGGAGAGAGGAGAGAGAGAGAAGGGAGGAGAGAGGAGGGAGGAGAGAGGAGGGAGAGAGGAGGGAGGAGAGAGAGGAGAGAGGAGGGAAGAGAGAGAAGGGAGGAGAGGAGGAGGAGAGAGGAGGAGAGAGGAGGAGGAGAGAGAGAGGAGGGAGAGAGAAGGAGGAGAGAGGAGGAGAGAGAAGGGAGAGAGAGGAGGAGAGAGGAGGGAGGAGAGAGGAGAGAGAGGAGGGAGGAGAGAGGAGGGAGAGAGGAGAGAGAGAGGAGGGAGAGAGAAGGGAGGAGAGAGAGGGAAGAGAGAGAGAGAGAGGAGGGAGGAGAGAGGAGGGAGAGGAGAGAGAGAGGAGGGAGAGAGAAGGAGGAGAGAGAGGGAAGAGAGAGAGGAGGGAGAGAGAAGGGAGGAGAGAAGAGGGAGAGGGGGGAGAGAGAAGGGAGGAGGGAGAGGGGAGAGAGAGGAGGGAGAGGGGAGAGAGAGATGGGAGGAGGGAGAGGGGAGAAAGAGAGGAGGGAGGAGAGAGGAGGGAGAGGAGAGAGGAGAGAAGAGGAGAGGGGAGAGAGAGGGGAGAGAGGAGGGAGGAGAGAGGAGGGAGAGGGGGAGAGAGAGAAGGGAGGAGAGAGGAGGGAGAGAGGAGCAATGGTAGGATCAATCACGTCAGAAAAAAAAACCTTTGATGAGGAAAACGGTTCAATATCCCAATAAGAACATAAAAGTTATGAGATGTGGCCGCGATGTTGTGAGTGTCTTCTGCTGCAGCGGCACTATGTGTGTCTGAGTCTGACAGAATGACATCAGAGAGGTTAAGAAACGCCGCCACTGCCTCATGCTCGCTTGCAGTAAACTAATAATTAGGCTTTGATAATGAGCGCGAAAGCAGTTGTGACTGCACCCCATTAGCGAGAGCTAGCCAAGCATACGGACAGCTAATAGAGACCGCTACCGCAAAAAAAAAAATTAATTCCACAATTTGTTTCCTCTTCTCATAAACGCGCTCGTGCCCTTGATGGGGGGCTTTGAAGCTCGTCGATGCAAAAAAAAAAAGCCGACGCGTCAAAATGGTGATTTTTAACGGAAGCCACGGCAACAAGCCTTCAAACAGATCAGAGCGCTTTGATGCCGTCCCAAACAACGGGTAGCGCTGGAGGAACAGACAGGTGCGCTGATGCTTTGATTTTACAATAGGAGTACAGGTTAGGGTTATCCGCAAAAAATAAATAAATAAATGAATAAAATCAAATATTGTCAACCTTGATTTTTGATTATATGAAAGGACAAGTAAGATTAAAAAGGAGTGTTTCTCGTTGCAGACAGAGGAGCAGTCAGTCTGGCACAGGAGTGAGAGCCCTGTGCAACTCTGTACAACCCTGTACAACCCTGTGCAGCCCTGTGAGAGCCCTGTGCTGTTCTGTGGAGCCCTGTGAGAGCTCTGTGCTGCCCTGTGCAGCCCTGCGGAGCCCTGTGCTGCCCTGTGAGAGCTCTGTGCTGCCCTGTGAGAGCCCTGTGCTGCTCCGTGGAGCCCTGTGCTGCCCTGTGGAGCCCTGTGAGAGCTCTGTGCTGCCCTGTACAGCCCTGTGAGAGCCCTGTGCTGCCCTGTGGAGCCATGTGCTGCCCTGTGAGAGCTCTGTGCTGCCCTGTGAGAGCCCTGTGCAGCCCTGTGAGAGCTCTGTGCTGCCCTGTACAGCCCTGTGAGAGCCCTGTGCTGCCCTGTGGAGCCATGTGCTGCCCTGTGAGAGCTCTGTGCTGCCCTGTGAGAGCCCTGTGCAGCCCTGTGAGAGCTCTGTGCTGCCCTGTGAGAGCCCTGTGCAGCCCTGTGGTGTTGTTGTTCAGCGCAGTAATGAGGTTTGGTTCTGAACCCAAACCAGCAGGGCAGAGCACAGGAAACATGCACACACACACAGACACATACACAGACACACACACACCTGCACAAAAGTGGGCAGCAGCCAGATGTTCAGACTCATGCCCCCTCCTTAGGGGTCAGAGTTCAAAGGTCAGCACTGCCCCACCCTCAGCGGCAGAGCCAGGGAAGCTTCACGCCCAAACCAGATGGCCAGACCCGCCCACGTCCCCCTGCCCTCTCTCTGCTCCCTATCCCAGCATGCACCAGTCAGTCACAGCCACTTCTGTATTCCTAAGCCAGCGATGCATGCTCTGGACTTCTCACGCCCCCTTCATTAATATTCAACCAGGCGGCGAATCAGAACAGTTCCACAGTCGGCAGTAGCAAACGCGGAGCGTTCGGTGTGAACAACACAGGGCTGATCACCTCATTAGGATACGGGAGGCGGGAGGCGGGGGGGGGGGGGTTGGACCGTAGCTCTCTGAATGGAGATGTTTACTACAGGGCCCCGTACACAGACAGGTACACAGACAGACAGCGTACACAGTTCACTGTCACCGCAGCGGGACAGAGGAACACTCAAATACGGCCTGACTCACAGGGCCGGGGTGCAGGAACACTCAAATACGGCCTGACTCACAGGGCCGGGGTGCAGCACGTCCGTTTTACTGCGTCCGACGCGTAGCGGAGATAAATCGCGCCATCCCAGTAAATAAATAAGAAGAGGACGCGACAGCAGTTTAGTTTCACATCACATCACTGATGAGTACATCACTGGCTGCCCGTCTCCAGGGAAACACCCGGTCCTTACGCTGCAGGCTCCTGACTCTGGGTTCTGGACCCGGAACGCCGGTCTCTGTGTGGTCCACAGCCGGTCCCGCGGTCGTTCAATGCCCGTTTTACTGGGCAGATATTACACGAGCCCGCGAGCCTCTGCCAGTGGGCTGTCAAATTTACTCTTTTATTCTCTCCCTGTAATTTGTTAAAGTGTTTTGTGATGCAAGCAGTTTAAAATAGACAAAACCCCTGCCAAGTCCAACAGCACACACAGGCCACTTATGAAGAAGACATTATTCCACAATACTAGATTTAAATGTCATATGCAGACAATTAGGGAAAATTATTAGCAAACACTTTATTGTACTCTCTCTCACACACTCTCTCTCTCTCTCTCTCTCTCACACACACACACACACACACACAAAGAAAAGAAAAACAAATGAGTAGTCAGTACAAGAGCAGAGGAAAAAGGAGAATCAGACGAGGGTCCTCATGGTCTCGGAAGACAACTTTGCTTTTTGTGTTCTGTCTCATACTCTGTACACTACGATAACTGCAAAGCTGCGCGACGCAAAATGCCCCCTGTCCTCTCAATACAGTGCCGGGCTCTATGAAGCATCTTACTTCGTCCCTTTAGGAAACCATTTCCCGCAAAGGTCACATCGCTGGCACGCGGACTAAAAGATAACCTTGCAAAACTTCTCAAGAGCGCGACCGGCCGCAGATTAAATGCACGCTGCTCGTTCTGCCGGAAGAGCATCTCTCGGTCTGTCCCCGCGGCAGCCAGGAAATGAACAGAAGTGGGGTAAGTGGAAAGCACGGGCGGTCTGTGCCGGGAATACAAAACAGGTCCGCTCAGCTCCCGAGGGATGAAGTACACACTAAGCTCAGTCTTTCGTCTGATCCAATCATATTTTTATTGTCAGATAGCGAGAGAGTGAGAGAGAGAAAAAATTGACGACAAATAGAAGACTGAGCAAAAGAATGTTGCTCGGTAAAGCGTCACAGTGAAGTGTCCCTATAATAACTGACAGTCGGGCAGTTAAGTACCAGTAGAGACGCTGTGGTAGCCTCATTCTACAACACACGGTATGAGTAACACTCATATGAAATATAAATATGAAAACACACCGTATCCTTCTCTTCTGCCATCGTGCCTTCTCACGCCACGGGATCCTTTTGATAATGTTTCCGCTACCGGCCGTCCCAAAAAATGATGTGAATCATTTCTCAGATTTCAGCTCCGTAAATTGCCGTGGCATTTCTCAAGGGTGCACAAAATAACAGCTGCTCTTGCTTCGCGCTATAAACGCGACGTGCCGGGTGCTGTATGTTTTAAAATTCGGTCCAAGACTTAATTGTGTGGACTATGTATTGTTATGTACTCTCGGATCAGATCACACTGGCACGGTACAGTATACGTAGCGCGCACTCGCTTTCCGCTAGCCGCTAATTGTCTCGTGCTCTCACCACACGTGTGTCCATGGAATGAATTCCATTCAGAGTTACTTTTGTCATGAGAATTCCAGTGACTTGAAACAATGCCGTTAGGTTTGGTCACTTGTCGGTTTCACTAAATCCATCGCGGTTTACGAGATGGGTAAAATAACTGCATTCCACAAGCTCTGCGCACAAACGCAATTGTGAGCCCTTTGCCATAACTCAATTACGATTCGGTTGTACAGAACCATACAGATGCGTGCGCGTGTCAGACCTCACTTGACAGCGTTTTCCAGGCGTTTACGCGTGTACTCGTGTACAAACCTTTTCCATTGTATCTCTCGAAACCACACAAATATTTGGCCTGTTCTGAGATTTAAGTATGAAAATTCCAGTGAGACACACATATTACAATTCTGTTAGTCAAAGCACGGTACGGGGGAAGAAAACAGAACACGAGCCAATTAAATGACCAAACTTTAGCAACTATCGTGAAATGCATGCGAGCCAAATCAAAACCTAGAAGAAGCACCAAAACGATTCGATTTGAATCTTTACCTGTATCTGCAGCGGTTCTCCTTGCTCTATAATGCTAATAAACGGTATTTCCAAAAAAGAAGCCATAAATTCCACTTGCACCAGTTCTTCGTGGGTCTGCGGGAACGCGAGTACAGCGGAGACTCCCTGCACAACGATGGTCTGGCAGACGCACGTGAAGAGGGACTCGGGGTCTCCGTGCGGCGGCTCTCGCGCCAGCACTTCCAGGCTCAGGTTGTAAGGAAGGTGGTTGCCCCCGGTTTGACCGAGTCCGGCGAGGGCGCGGTTCAGGGCCGCCTGCACCCTGGCCGGCCGACGGGGAGGCAAGAGCGCGCCCAGGCGCAGCGTGTGCCCTATCCGCGCGAGGATGTGGCACGGCTGCGGGTGGAGGTGGCACGGGTCGATGAGGGCGTGCAGAATGACCTGGAACCCCAAGTAAAAGTATGTCAAGAATCTCCAGAAGGTTGAAGTCATCCTGTTTGGCTCTCAGTCGGAGTGTGGTCTCGTCAGAAGAGAGCATTTCTTTCCCCCGGTTTCCTCTCTTCTCTGTCCGTAATTCCGTCTCGTTGACGACGATGTGAGTGGTGTCATAGGGGCTGAGTTACACTGCGAATGTGAAAAATTATGATACTGGAAGGGAGGCGGGCGCGCGAGAGCAAGGCGCAGATCCCGCCGGTGAGTGTCCTTCCCGGTGAGCGCTGGCGGAGCAGTCAATAAGCAGCGAGACTGACAGCGGTGGCGCTGCCGGGGTGTGGTGGGGGCTGTGTGATCACGAGGGCAGCGTTCGAACACAAGCCGCTGTTTCGCACCGTCAACAGGTCCGTCTTCTCATGTTACAGCCAGTGCGCATCTTTTTGCTAATAATTTCGGTCCGCGAATCGCAACTGCAACTCCAGTGGGTCTATAAAAATGTTTGCTAAATTTCAAATGGCAAAATTTGCCAAATTGCCTGGACATTTAAGCTTTAAGTAGCCTTACGTACCGAATGAATTTAAATAGAACGTCCTCACAACACCCTAACGTTTTTATATTCACTTTGACTTCAGAGTTATTACATTGATTGACGGCACTGTATGAAGTAAAATGTGTTCAATAGAATTTGTGCAGCTACCGCATGCGCCTTCAGTGAGATATGTTAGACCGATGACATAACATACTGATGGAGCCAATATGTACGCGTTTTAGAATGTTCAATGTTCCAGCATTAATTTAATTGGACCAACTTAATTTCTAGTTGTTTTATTGGTTTTGGCCTGCTTTTTCTTCTGTATTGAACACTATACCTTATTATACATTACGATCAAATAAATAATTTCCCATTCAGTGGCGTTTCTTTCATAATGATCTCGTTCTGAGAGATCAGATCACCCAGTCAAGAAGCCCTATGGGGAACTGCCAATTGGCCATAAGGGGCGGGGCCTAACTGGCCCTAAGGGGCGGGGCCAACAAGCACACAGAGCTGTATTATCGAAGCGGCTTCAAACTCATGTCCTCCCCTTCTTTCCTCCACATACGGGTAGGAGACGAGTGGCAGTGGGGGAGCGGAGGAAAGGAGGTGAGCAGTGAAGAGTAATGGGACGCGCCTTCCTGCTCTACAGCGACCCCTGTGGGTGAGTGTCCGCCTTGCAGCCAGCCGTGCCGTTACAAGGCTCCCCACCACAATGGCGGCTCTGCTGCATGGGCTCCACGGCTTCCCCAAATTCACTGAGCGACGGGACGAGGCCTCCCAACTGCCACTGGGCCTTTGAAATCGGGGGGGGGGGGGGGAGAACAGGGAGGACAGGAAGTTATTAAAACCCAGTCTCTTGCTCTTTTAGCGCATCCGAAAGAGCCACTCTAGTCCTGAGAAGGTCTTTGTGACAGAATGTGTGCATCACGGAGCACCGCTTTCAGGCGGATTTGTACAGAGTACCGCCGCTGACTCATTACAACAAAGGCATCAGAGATGGGACTCACTCTGCGAATACCATTAGCCCTTAGCCCTTAGCCCCCGGTCCGGCTGGCCCACATAATCTCCTGTAATTGGCCATTATCAGAGGGCAGGAATCTTACATTGCATATTGAATTAAAGGGCCGGGCCGAGCTATAAATCCACTGCATTTTAATGTACACATATTGTAACACTGTGTATAAATTAATTCTCAGTAGAGTGCTTTTGCCCATTTCTTTTTTCCTGAGCCTGTCTAGGAGGCAGTGGTAGAGATGCTCATTCCATAATGACACTGGAGTGAGAGACTGAGATGAGGTCAAAAGGGCCTTAATTGAGGTGGAACGCCTCAGCACCCAGCGCACTTCCTTACTGGCCACTTCCTGTCCAGAAAGCTGCCGCTAAACTCACTTCCTGTCCAGAAAGCTGCCACAAAACTCACTTCCTGTCCAGAAAGCTGCCACTAAACTCACTTCCTGTCCAGAAAGCTGCCACTAAACTCACTTCCTGTCCAGAAAGCTGCCACTAAACTCACTTCCTGTCCAGAAAGCTGCCACTAAACTCACTTCCTGTCCAGAAAGCTGCCACTAAACTCACATTCTGTCGAGCTGCATACTATTCCTGTCCAGAAGCTGCCACTAAACTCACAGTGTGGTGTGTTGGGTGACGTTGTGTGTGAGTGTGTGTGTGTGTGAGGAGTGTGTGATGTGAGGAGGTGTATGTGTGTGTGAGGAGTGTGTGCAGTGTGAGGGTGAGTGGTGTGTGAGGGGTGTGTGAGTGTGTGATGTGTGAGTAATTTGTCTGTGAGCTCTATGTTGTTAGGGTTTTCATTGTTAGAGCTAAATCAGACATAGACTGTTGAGCTTAAATGTAATCAGGAGTTGTAGAGCTGTGTAAATGGTACTGTGAGGAAGGCTGTGTAAATCAGGAGCACTGTGAGGAAGGGCGTGTAAATCAGGAGCACTGTGAGGAAGGCTGTGTAAATCAGGAGCACTGTGAGGAAGGCTGTGTAAATCAGGAGCACTGTGAGGAAGGCTGTGTAAATCAGGAGCACTGTGAGGAAGGCTGTGTAAATCAGGAGCACTGTGAGGAAGGGCGTGTAAATCAGGAGCACTGTGAGATAGGTGTGATCAGACATGTGAGAAGGCTGTGTAAACTGCAGGGCTGAAGCACTGTGAGAAGGGCGTGTAAATCAGGAGCACTGTGAGTCTCGAAGGTGCGTCGTGTAAATCAGGAGCACTGTGAGGAGCGCTGTAAATCAAGCACTGGAGGAGCTTAAATCAGGAGTCACTGTGAGCGCAGTCTCAGTGTAAGACTCAGGAGCACTGTGAGTACCTTACTGCATTGTAACATCAGCAGTTCAGTGAGTTGTGCATCAGTGCCCAGTGTGAGTGCTGTGGGCTGGCTCATGACTGTAACTGTGTGGGTCATTGCTGAACAGGTGCAGGTTGTTATGCAGCAGCAGATAGGCATTAATCACACTCAGTATCAGGCTTTCCTCAGCCAATGCAGTACCTGCTGAGCAGATGCAGAGGTTTGTGAAAAATGAACAAAGTAATGAATGACTCTGCCTTACAATGCCAGGACCGGGGGTGGCATGCCCCTCTCTGGCTGCTCTGCACTGGAATTCTGCCATCTTGTGCTTCACAGGTCAGATAAATACAAATGATGTCATGCAGTCTGGTTGCCATTACATCACAATGGAAGGTAAATGATGTCACTCAGCGACCCTGCCATGAGATAACCAGTATCTGCTCGACTCCATCAGTCACTGGAATGCGCAGTTTTTTGCAGCAGTGGATAGAGCAGCGGGTCTGTCCCTAAGGAGGTTGCAGGTTTGAATCTCATCAGAAACGCTGGCGTAGTGGCCTTGGGGCTGACTTCAGTAAGCATGCATAAAGCCAGTGAGCAGAAATGTTGGGTGAGCTGCAGCAGGTGCCACCCCCCCCCCCCCCCGGGGGGCGCGGGGGGGGGGGGGGGGGCACGGTTTGCTGAGCCGGTGAATGATGCCGTGTGCAGACTCGGCAGAATCCATCGGCCTGAAACCCCCAGCGGGGGGGGGGGGAACGCCTGCTCTCTCCATGCTAATGCCACTAATGAAGGCGCTAACGCTGCTAACGAACAGCCCGGCCTGTGGGGGGCGGGGGCGGGGGATAGGGGGATAGGGGTGGGGGTTTCCCCGAATGAAATATTGATCAGGGTCCAGCGAGCTGACAATGCGTCGTCGCTACGGTAACCGCTGGGGCGGAACGTGGACGGAAGCCCCCCCCCCCCGTCCCGTTTGGGCTCCGGTGCGGGGCGATGGCTCTCTGCTGTCATATTAGGGCGCAATTTATATGCGCATTTCTGAGGAGCATCGGCGGCGGGCTTAAAGGGAGGCTAACGCATTCATCAAACAGCAATTAAAAGCGTCCCCCCCCCCCCCCCCCCCCAGGACTTAACCGCTTGTATGTCTGCTATTCGCCCAGTAACCCTGGCGTGGACTGACTAGCCTACCTAGCATCTTCAGGGTTAACAATACATATCCAGAGTGTTATTATTATTGTTATTATTATTATTGCTCTGTCCTCTGCCCCCCCTCCCTTGCAAATGCAGGCGTTATGTGGAGTATCACACACTGGCATCCAGGGAAACTGCTTTCATTTGAAATGTTACACTGCCGTAGAAGTGTCACATACCCAAGGTCGGTATTCTTTCTCCCCCCCACAATGCATCTGCGTGCCTTTTGATTTAATATGTGTGCACACACGCACATACCCACACGCACGCCTGCAAACATTCACACATGCACACAGCCACACAGACACATTCACACATGCACACATGCACACACACACACACACACATGCATGCACGGATACACCAATACACATAGGCATGCACACACACCCACATAGACTCACACACGCACGCATACACACTCACAGCCACACACACACACACGCATGCACGGATACACCAATACATGTACGCATACACACAACACACACCCAGATACACACATACACCCACGCATTTACACTCACAGCCACATAGACATACACATGCATATACTAATACTATACTAATATACTATATAGCATATAGCATAATATACTATATAGCATATACTATACTAATATACATTCACGCACACACACACACATATACTAATACACACAGGCACGTACTTACACAGATACACACACACAAACACACACATACTAATACACATACGCACGCATGTACGCACACAAACACACACACATGCATGCACGGATATACTAATACACGTGCGCACGTACGCACACAGACACACACAGGCACACAGGCACACACACCAGTCTGTTCTGTCATGACCACGTAGAAAAGCACTCGGCTTTAATTAAACTGATTTATGGCCCAAAGTGACTGCACCAGTCTTTTTGTGCTGAAGGCCTAAGCCCCAGCCGAGATAGGGGACCCAGAGGAGGGCAGATAAGAGCTGAGTAAAGAGAGAGAGAACTGGCAGGAACCCCTGGGGTTCAGTGCTGGGGGGGGGGGGGAAGGGGGGGGGGGGGGTGACGCACTAAAGCACTGGGTCTGCACAGCGTTGCACCCCACTGTCCCGATGCAGATCCTGTCTTTGTGGCTTACAGTTATGGGGGGGTGGGGGGGTGGGGGTGGGGTGTATATTACAGTCCCCCAGAATCCTGTCTCCTCTGGTTGATGGGGTGCCACCAATCGGACATTAAACCAAGGTCCCGACTCACACTGGGGTCATTGATGATCCCCCTGGCTCTTACTGAAAGATTAGGGGGTGTTAACCTTGGTGTCCTGTGCCAAAATCCGAACCGGCTCACCCTGTCTGGCCCTCTGATCATCCCCCAGCTTCCCTGGGTCAGTTTCTCTGGGTCAACTTCCCTGGGTCAGTTTCCCTGGGTCAGTTTCCCTGGGTCAGTTTCCCTGGGTCAGTTTCCCTGGGTCAGCTTCCCTGGGTCAGCTTCCCTGGGTCAGTTTCCCTGGGTCAGTTTCCCTGGGCCAGCTTCCCTGGGTCAGCTTCCCTGGGTCAGTAATGCCCTCCCCTCTCTGCTAAGCTGATGAGTGGGGTGAGCATTCTGGAGCCAAAATGGCTGCTGTGCCGCTATCGGTAAGTAAGGTGATCTCGAGCTAGCCAGCTGGCTAGATCAGGGAAAGCTCACGGAGGCCTAAAAACATAAAATACAGTATTCCAGCGTATTAAATAATGAAAATCTACTTTTAGACAGTAACTACCACGATTTATTGAGTTCACTGTATATTCGCATTTCCACCGCTCCGCTGGTTTGAGCCGCCGTTAGTTTAATGGAAGTCAGAAGCCTGAGGTAATCGCAGAGAACTATGGGACATAGTCCCAGCTAAAGGGAGCATCGATGCAGCCTTCAAATCTAACCGCAGTAAGGCGCTTTAGAAGGACGCATGTTTTGATGACTTCGGTTTGAGACTTGCCTATGAAGGACAAGGGTGAAAAATTCGGCCTTCAAATGATGCCTTCTAAGGCAGCTGACTTTGCACAGGGACTCAGCCCCCTGCTTGGGCTGGCCTTCCACAGGAGGAGATGTGAACGGGGCCATATAAATGCAATCAAGATAAGAGCAAACCTCAGATCCGAGGGGAGAGAATTCCATCTCACAGTTAAACTAGCTGAGAGAGAGAGAGAGAGAGAGGAAAAAAAGAGGAGAGAGAGAGCAAGAGAGGGAGAAGAAAAAGAGAGGAGAGAGAGAGAGAGAGAGAGAGAGATAGGACTACAGTCTGATTGAAAGCAGGGACTGGTTAAAGGAAGTTCTGGAAGGTTGGGTCCTCCGCTTCCGGAACAGATTCATACATGTTTAAAAGAAGAAGCAGAACACCAGGCTCAGGCCTTCAGCAGAAGCCCCCGATGTCTTCAGGGTCTGATAACCCCCAACGACCCCTTAAATCCCCACGATCCACTGACTTGCTCTCAACCAGCAAAATTAATCCCCCCTCGAACAAATATAATTTAAAAAAACCCAGATTTGAAAGGTAGAGGTGGGCACTGAGAAACGACCTTCCCAGCGACCTTGACAGCACTGCCCCGCTTCGATTAGGCAGCAGCACACACAGGGGTTTAAGAGCTGGAGAGCGATAAAGGCGCTGCGGATGGCGCTACCGTTATAATGGCGGCTTCTGTGAGCCACCGTGATGAATTACTTGGGTAATGATGCATTATAATTATCTAGCAGGGGAGATACAAATTTTTCCCTCTTACTTCCCCCTTTAGCTAAAGGTTGATATAATAACTTGTCTTGGACTGGGAGAAATAAATAAAAATTTTAAAGCTTGGAGAAAAAGAGCTGCCCTGTGCCTAATTTAGCCGGGAGGACAGGTGGAGTGCGCAGGTCTTCCTCTCGGAGAGGAGAGTAAACGTGGGGGTCAGCTTCCTCTCGGAGAGGAGAGTAAACGTGGGGGTCAGAGTCGGTCTGACTGAATCCCCGCAGGAAGCCGGCTTGCTCTCGGTCGACCAGCGTAACATGGTAAGAGCTTAAACTGTGTTTACTCACAAAGGCACTACGAAAGTACAGCTAACAGCTGGTTTTCTCTGGGAACGTGTTTGCAGTTCAGAGTCAGGGCGATAGACACGGGTAATGGCCAAGTTTGGGTCTGGTGGCATAGCATCTCCTGTACCTCACCTGCTCCTCTGTAGATCACCTGCGGCTCACCTGTAACTCACCTGCGGCTCACCTGCAGGTCACCTGTAACTCACCTGCAGGTCACCTGCTCACCTGGAGCTCACCAAACCCTCTCATGCTGTGCTCACTCTTCAAAGCTCTGGCTCTCTTATTTCTCCAAACTGTCCTGTTCATGTAAAATTCTTAGAGCCAAACACGTGCATAAAGACTGGCAGCCTAATTACCCAGAAAACAAATGCTAATGATAATTAATATAAACAGCACGAAGTGCATTGCATCACATTACTGATCTGATTGGGATTTATAAACCATTTACATTTTTCCAAATCATGTACAACCTTTTCTCAGCTGGATAGTTATTAAAACGATTGCATTTGGTTGCAACGATTGTGTGAGTGCACACGTGTGTGAGCGCGTGTGTGAGTGCATGCGTGTGTGTGCGCGTGTGTGAGTGCGCGTGCATGTGAGAGAGTGAGTGCGCACACGCACGTGTAAGAGTGTGTGAGAATGTATGTGTGCATGTGCGTGTACACCTGACTCCGCCCCCCTGCCCCGTGCCAGCTGACAATGCTGTCTGTCCGTGAGCTTCTGAGCGCGCTCAGACGGGCGAAACGCTGGACCCCACAGCTGTAAAATGTCAGAGTGCATCTTTAGCATTCCGGAGACATCCACAACACCACGTGTGTGTGAAATTTCGAAAGTGGGCAGAGAGATGAGCTGAACCATCGGCGGGATGGGGGGGCGGGGGGGCAGTGAGGGGTACTCTTCATCCCCCACCACACACACACCTCGAGCCCAGATAAATTACTTTGCTGTAGGCAGGGAGGTCAGGCTTCTCTCTCTGAGCCACATAAAGAGCTTTGAGGCCGCTGCCAGGTCGAGCGAGCCCTGCTACCTCACTGCTTCAGATATTAAGAGAAGCCGCTTCCTTTCAAAACTAATTTCTCTTTTTTCATGTTAATCCGATGTAGAAGCAGAGAGAGAGAGAGAGAGAGAGAGAGAGAGAGAGAGAGAAAACCTGCCACTGTTGGCTCTGCGGGTTTCAGGACCATTTTTAATGAATTTTGTCGGTTCTTGAAACACATTCTGCACAGTAAAGATTTATGCACCGCTTCGGTAGCGGGGGTGGGGGCAGACAAAGCGTCACTCTAATTTTCTTTTAAAAAACAATTTGTCCTCATTGGTGCCATCATGTTGAAAGAAGTGATTTTTCCTCCACTGTGTCCCACTTTGCTAGCTTTTTTTCGACGGCAGAGGTTTTTTTGGCTCGGATGTGTAGCCTCTTCCAAAGAATCAGAGAGCACTTTCATACGAGTCGGGTTCAGTGCTGTGGCAGGGAATCAAATCGATCTCCCCTCGGTTCCCAGAGGCCCTGGAAGAGAAGACGTTTCTCAAAAATTTCGCATGAAACGCATCTTTCCCTGGGCAGGTAGCATTCATAACAAAGCGTGGAGGAAGAGTGCTTCACCGTTTCAGATATTCGGGAGGTCTGGGGAAATTGTGTCATAAATATTCCATGGGATGCAAGCTCTAGGATCAGAGCATAACGGAGCACGCTCTGACCTTCAGTCAAACTGAACTCATCTGCTCTAGGCTGCTATTTCCCCTTGAACACCAACACTGGACCAGCGAACTCCACCCAAACACTAACATTTAATCATCAAGACAAATGTGAGAAATGAATGTCCACCTGGCCTGCTCCCACTGGTTCAGTGCTCCAGCCAATCAGAAGTTTAGTGAGGAACTCTATTTTTGTGTTTGTTTTCAGAATGCGTGTCAGTTGGAAAATGACAGTTGGAGAGTGACAGTTGGAGAGTGACAGTCGGAAAGTGACAGTTGGAGAGTGACAGTTCACTCGGCAGAACAGCCTGTCTCACAGGCCAGGCCAGCTCAGGGTGGACTCCAGCTAACTGAACTCAACGCCTGTCTGTTCATTACTTACGGGTCGTTTACAAAGTTTTTTGTTTTTTTTAAAACATTTTTTTGGTTCCTACCAGAAACTTTCAATGAAAAAAGAAAAATCTACTGGAAAAGAAGCACTCTGTCTAAATTGTGAGAGATTGAACACCTCCCTGAGTCCCTGAACTGCAGAGGCATGAATTAAACTCCCCTCTGTAATAAATTTAACCCTCGCAGGTGTGATCAAATGTACCGTGGTCAATTATAGGAAGAAAAAGTGTGTGTACCAACTGTAGTACAGGGGATTGCCACTGGTCACCTATGCCCAGCAGTCTGCCATCATTGCTTACCCCCTCCTTCAACTCAGTTGCACTTTTTTTCCCTCTCTAGTATCTGGCAGTTCCACTCAGCGCTGGTGGAATGTTAAATATTTTCTCAGTGCTGAATGGATTGTAAGAGTACTGATGTTTTCATAAATCAGCCTTTCAGTCCCGCGTCCTCAGTATTGATTGAGAGGGATGCAGTTTTTCCCTGTGCTCGTTCTGAATAATCACAGCAGCAGCGGTGAGGATTGGGCATTCTTCAGAGTCAGCACACACCATAACAGTGTGCCGTCTCCAAAGGCTCTCCGGCTTGCCAGAACCTTCCTTATTAGATGGTGACCTTGTGGTGTGTGCAGTTCTGAAAGGGGAACAAAAGACACAGAGGCAGGCCCTTTGTAATCAGGCCAAACAAAGGGTTAGAAAGGATTAGAAAAAAACAAAAAACTATCAACTTCTGATTACTAATCAACTTTTGATGTGCTGCTTATGGATTCAGCCTGAGCTGTGCTGCCTGTATATTCAGCCTGAGCTGTGCTGCCTGTCAGTTCAGCCTGAGCTATGCTGCCTGTCAGTTCAGCCTGAGCTATTCTGTCTGTAGATTCAGCCTGAGCTGTGCTGCCTGTAGATTCAGCCTGACCTGTGCTCTTAACGCAGACGAACGCGCCTCCTGCATTGGTATGCAGGCGGTTTTTCCGGCGGGAAGCCAGATGGAAAAATTAGGCTTCTGAGAGGATTAATCAAGATGAAGAATGACCTCGCAGAGCTAGACAGCACAATACTGCACATTTACAGAGTACAGCAGGTTCACATGGGGAGATTCAAACAGTCAGTTCACATGGGGAGATTCAAACAGCCGGTTCACATGGGGAGATTCAAACAGCCGGTTCACATATTGGCAGATTCAAAGAGTCGGTTTGGTAAATGGTAAATGATAAATGGACTGCATTTACATAGCGCTTTTATCCAAAGCGCTTTACAATTGATGCCTCTCATTCACCCATTCACACACACGCTCACACACCAACGGTGAAAGGCTGCCATGCAAGGTACCAATCAGCTCGTTGGGAGCAATTAGGGGTTAGGTGTTTTGCTCAGGGACACTTCGACGCGCCCAGGGCGGGGGATCGAACCGACAACCCTCCGACTGCCAGACAACCGCTCTTACCTCCTGAGTTATGTCGCCCCTGGTTCAGATTCATCACATTCATATGTTATAAACCCAGTACTTTACCTATTATACTGCACTGGCTTCTTCACATGCGTTCAAGGGGGGCCCATGAGCCTCTTCTCCTCTCTGCTGAGAACGTCACTTCCTGTGGACCAGACAGCAGTGTAACCCCACTTCCTGTGGAAAAGATAGCAGTGTAACTCCACTTCCTGTGGACCAGACAGCAGTGTAACTCCACTTCCTGTGGAACAGACAGCAGTGTAACTCCACTTCCTGTGGAACAGACAGCAGTGTAACTCCACTTCCTGTGGAACAGACAGTAGTGTAACTCCACTTCCTGTGGAACAGACAGCAGTGTAACTCCATTTCCTGTGGAACAGACAGCAGTGTAACTCCATTTCCTGTGGAACAGACAGTAGTGTAACTCCAGTCCTGGACCTCTCACTGACTGCTGAACATCTGGAAGAGATGGCACTTTTGTTTTGTTCTTTTGGGCTGGGGGATGAAAACGTTTGCTCTCTCCATGGGGGGTTTAACTGCAGCAGGGATGGAGGGAAGATTACATGGGCCCAGGCAGAGTGATCAAGCTCCCCCCTGGGGAGCAGTCCCCAGCTGTTAGCTCCCCCCCCCACCCCCATTGTAGCCTGGAGTGAAAATGCACCACCACTAGAGCTGGACCACTGAACCGGGGGAACTGTGGGTGGGAAGGCACAGACCGCACCTCACACACCACACCTGGCCACACCTGGAACACCACACACACACCTGGAACACGACACACCACACCGGGCCACACCTGGAACAGCTTACACACCACACCTGGCCACACCTGGAACAGCTTACACACCACACCTGGAACAGCACACACACACCTGGCCACACCTGGAACAGCTTACACACCTGGCCACACCTAGAACAGCTTACACACCACACCTGGAACAGCTTACACACCACACCTGGAACACCACACACCACACCTGGCCATACCTGGAACAGCTTACACACCACACCTGGAACAGCACACACACACCTGGCCACACCCGGAACACTTCACATACACACCTGACTACACCTTACACACCGCACCTGGAACACCTTATACTATATATCTCCACAAACCCCACATCACACATCTACACAAACCCCACATCACACATCTACACAAACCCCACATCACACATCTACACAAACCCCACATCACACATCTACACAAAGCCAAAGAGCCACAGAAATGAGCTGTTTCTGCCTTCCATTAGCGTGCTGGCGATGATGGCGGTGATTCTGCCTTCTTTACCTGCCTTACTGAAGCTCTCATTGACCCCACTGACCCGGCCCTGTCCTTCTCTCCAGATTCATTATGAAATAGCACTGACCTGGCGGTGTCCCATGATCCCTTTGGGTTTGTTCTGATTTCGTTCCGTGTTTGGGGTGGTGCCCCCACAGCCCCCGCACCCCCTGTCTGAGCCCAAAGGTCTCTGATTTTATGAGTCCTGCAGAAATTATTATTATTATTACAATCATTATTATTATTATTACATTATCAGCGCTTATGTAGAGCTCGCTGTCATCCTGAAGCAGTCTCATTTACCTCATACATCCGCTCACTCTCTCCTTCCTGTTCGCTGGCCTGAGGAATAATAATGATCCCTGTCGATTTTCCCACAGGTGCAAGGGCACCTTCGGGAGTAAACCCGCCTGGGTCCTGGAAGGCGCTATCGATAGATCGGGGAACAGGAAGTGGCGCCTTCGGCACCATTCGCGCCCAATCAGGAGCCAGGGAAGGGAAGGGGGGGCGGAGGCGGAGCCTCTTCGCTGGACAGTCTTCCTGAATGTGGGCCCAGCTTGACTGAGAACGGGGGTGTGTTAAATTCAGCGGGCGCAGGCAGGGGGTCCCAGGCTCTCTGCAGAACTGTAACCATGTGCATAAGCTCGAGGGGGATCTGTGCAAAAGGGCAGCAAGACTGTGGCGGTCCATGGCAGTGCTGAGTCTTCCCATATCCAGCTGAAGGGATTGTGTCCATGGTGGTGTTCAGTCTGTCCCATCTCCATGGCGGTGTTCAGTCTTCCCTATCTTGAGCTGAAGGTCTCTGCTGGTTTCTGTTGTTACTCAACAATTAATTAAGTAAATTAAAGCATCTCTAAAGCATGGTTTGTTCACCTCACAGGGGGTTTCTTTGGCTGCTCATTTGTTAAAAGTGAAGACAAAACGCAGCAGATCCTGCAGCTCTCAAAGGACAAGACTGAACACAACTCTTTTCTGGCTGGAAACAGGGTTTAGGGTCTAGTGCGTGGGGACATCACAACCATGGCCAAGAAAGACTGTTGAGGAGGCCACTTTCTTACCTACAGATCCGTCTGACTGCATCTGTGTGCATTAATATTCAATATTTACATTTAATGTGCTTTTTATATCTGTGTTAAGTGATGATTTTTATGTCTGTTGGTGATGGTGAGACTGAAATAACCCGCAAGGG
Source organism: Anguilla rostrata (assembly GCF_018555375.3). Taxonomy (NCBI): domain Eukaryota; kingdom Metazoa; phylum Chordata; class Actinopteri; order Anguilliformes; family Anguillidae; genus Anguilla; species Anguilla rostrata. The sequence goes on along the minus strand of NC_057938.1, from coordinate 1,059,112 downwards.
AATCGATAGTATATTTCCCCGTCGAGGTGCCAGGTAGATATCAATCATTAATACAGCACGGTCCAGCAAAACCATTCTCTTAAAACAGAAAAAAAGAGAAATAAATAAACAAACAAAATCACAAATCAAATTAATGCAGCAGTCCAGTGGCTACCAGAGGCATCAAGAGTGGACTGACAGATGGCATAACTTTGTTTACTTTCTTCCAGAACAAATCCGTTAAACAGAAGACGTGCAGAGATTGGGGGGGGGGGGGGGGGGGGGGGCGGGGGGGGGGATGAGGAGGGGCAGGGGGGGGGTACTGAGTGAGGGGGCAGGGGCTAGACGGGGGGGGCTGGGGGTACTCAGTGGGTGGGACGGGGTCCTGAACACATCCCGAACACTGCAGTCAGATCTGCAACCTTTTCTAAAATACTACGAGGCGCTGTGATGCCAGCGCCCCGTTGCGTGACTCGAACTGCTAAAATTACATTCTTTAAAACGGCTGCATGAATAATTAACCACAAGCAATTTAATCCGTATTCTCTGAAGGGGGGGGGGGGGGATGTTTTAGTAAGGGTGAAGTTTAACCCCCTTAATTTGGTCTTCAGCGATTCGCCCGTCTTTTCAAACCACGGCACGATGAGCTGGAAAATGAAGCATCGATTTGGAGCGGGCCGTAATTTGTCTGTGATCTTTGGAGCGGGCCGTAATTTGTCTGTGATCTTTGGAGCGGGCCGTAATTTGTCTGTGATCTTTGGAGCGGGCCGTAATTTGTCTGTGATCTTTGGAGCGGGCCGTAATTTGTCTGTGATCTTTGGAGCGGGCCGTAATTTGTCTGTGATCTTTGGAGCGGGCCGTAATTTGTCTGTGATCTTTCGAGCGGGCCGTAATTTGTCTGTGATCTTTGGAGCAGGCCGTAATTGTCTGTGATCTTGGAGCGGGCCGTAATTTGTCTGTGATCTTTGGAGCGGGCTGTAATTTGTCTGTGATCTTTGGAGCGGGCTGTAATTTGTCTGTGATCTTTGGAGCGGGCTGTAATTTGTCTGTGATCTTTGGAGCGGGCTGTAATTTGTCTGTGATCTTTGGAGCGGGCTGTGATTTGTCTGTGATCTTTGGAGCGGGCTGTGATTTGTCTGTGATCTTTGGAGCGGGCTGTGATTTGTCTGTGATCTTTGGAGCGGGCTGTGATTTGTCTGTGATCTTTGGAGCGGGCTGTGATTTGTCTGTGATCTTTGGAGCGGACTGTAATTTGTCTGTGATCTTTGGGGGGTTGCAGTCGCCCCCTTGGGGACCGGAGGACCCGGCGCTCAGCGAAGACGCGCTGACGGCAAGCGGAGCGTTGGTCCCGCCGTGACCGATTCCCCGCCTCCCCCAGGCAGTCTACCAGCTCCCCAAAACTCGGAAAATAAAGTCAACTAAAGCATCCCACGAATGTGTTCCTTTATACTGGGGGAAATTAAATGTGAAAAAGGGGTGACACATTTCTAAAATATATTTCGGGTTTGAGAAAAAGAGTACTACCAGCGTGCCAGTCTTTCCTTCGGTTCCCATGGTCACCTTTTGACTGTAGGTGACCCCCGCCCCCCTCGCCCGACCCCCCAGGACCAGCCTGTACAGACCGACTGTGTTAAGTAGGTCAGCCGCAATGAGCGACTGACACGAATATTTTAAAAGATAGATCTAATGCATGGGCCTGCAGGTTCTGTGAGAAAGTTTGGAAGTAAGTATTGGCTAAACTTTTCTTTAATTCCTGAATAGGAGTTAGACGGTTCGGTTATTGCCGCACATTGGGAAATGAATTTGGACTCTCGTGCAGACGCAGTAAAATAAACATGGAGAACAGCACAACGCAGAGAAAAACACTCTCGTATAACGGGGGGAATAACAGCACCGCTGTAAAACGTGTACATAAAACTCTGCACAGAAACGTGGAAAACGGGCCACATGATACCCTGCTTGCTCTCTCTCTCTCTCTCTCTCTCTCTCTCGCTCTCTCTCTTTCTCTCACTCTCTTTCTCTGTCTGTCTGTCGGGTTGAACCAAGCTTCATCACACGTACGCTGCTGAACATGCTGCTGACACACGTGTGACCGGCGCGTACGCTACGCAGTTAAACACGCAGACCACGGACGGGCAGCAGCGCGGCGGGAATTACGCGCGGTGGCCCGCCAGCGGCCCTGCTCAGGAGAGACCGCCGTGGGCCGTGTGACAGCAGCACGCGAGACAGACAGACACACACACACACACACACACACACGCGCACACACACGCGCACACGTGAGACACGTGCACACGCGAGACATACGCGACACACACACACGCACATGCCTGTTCGGCTCCTCACACCTCTAACAAACTTCACACCCTTCCCAGGAAAGACACCTCCTGCAAAACTAATCCTGCGGCGAGATTCCGTTCGCATTGATTAACCGATCGGCTGAATAATTGGTATTTGAAACACATCACTGGTGCTCCTATGTGGCTGGAAGAAACGGAATTTCCTGTGGATAATTAAGCCTGGAGAGAGGGCTGAGAATTGGGGGGGGGGGGGGGGGGCTGAGAATGAGGGGGGGGGATGTGCAGTGAGCAAGTCAGACGAAAGGTGTGAAGACACAATGGGGGAGAGAGAGAAATTGAGCGATAAAGAGGGAAAGAGAGAGAGAGAGACACACACACAAACATACACAAACACAGACACACACACCAGTCACTCACACATGCGCACGCATACACACACACACACACACACACACCCAGTCACTCACACATGCGCGCACACACACACATGCAGTCAGTCACACATGCGCGCACACACACACACACACACGCAGTCACTCACACATGCGCGCGCACACACACACACGCAGTCGCTCACACATGCACACACACACAGGCAGTTAGGACAGTGAGAGACACTCTCTGCCAATGTAATTAAACCGCATTGAAAGCACAGCACTAATCCTAAAAGAGAAAAGACTGACAAGCCTATTATGACACATCCTCTGACATAAACAGAGGAATTCACACTGATAGTACTTGATTGGCTGACTTGTGTTCAATAAACACATTGGTGCTTTGGCTTATGAGTGATTAGGTCTCACTTCCTGCTGGAGCTGGACTAATCTTGTACCAGAAAGTCAGCATTGCTTCTAACAGCACAGAACTACACACACGTTTGAGTTCTACTCAACACAGAGGGATGAGGGCAAGTACACACACACACGCACACACACACACACACCATACACACTAACACACACCATATACATAAACACACACACACACACCATACACACACCATACACTGTACATACACACACACACCCACACTAGCCTACGTAATAGTGATCATAATTCCAGTGGTGGTCTGAGGATACTTAAAATGGCAGACATTTAATTAAACAGAAAAGAATGAAATGACTGCAGTTTGTTTCTTTTAAACATACCACAAAGACCACAGTAATGAGCACTTCAAAACTGCCACGATGATGTAAAGGTACCATAGAGCTCTATGTATTTGAGTGTATGAATCACCATGACAACTGTTTGTGCCCGCCAAAGGATGTGCAGAAAACCCTAACGAGGTCATCATTTAGAATGTGGACACGAGCTCAATCTCGCCATGAATACTGTATTTGTGCATTTGCTCTGGGTAGACCCAAAAGGAACGAGATGGCCAGCTGGTACGCAGCCTGTTTCTGTGTTTACGTGCAGGAGTTTGAAAAACACCGGCCCATATTACTCTTCTGCTGGAAGGATTGTTTAAGACCCGTTGTAGGATCAGATCATTCTAGCTGTTATTGCACTGCTTCCTGGTGTGGTGAATTCTACCATGAAATTGGTTATCGAGTAAAACAATACATTTTAAAGATTGAATTTGAAGAATTGATTGGTGTTTTAAAAGTATTTTTTTTTTTTTTTTTTTTTTTAAGTTTAAAGCCCTGAAGCTTTCAAAATTTTACTGCACAGAACAGTGGGATGAATGGCCCAATTGTGTCTGTCCAATCACAGCTCTGTGTTATTGGCTGCAGCAGTGTTATTTGAGGGATTGATTGGTTGTTTTTTCGTATTCCTGTGCTGCTCCGGCTGAAAGGGACCATATTGTGGCTGAAATTCAAATGAATTTGAATAAACCCATTTACTGCAACAACACTGCTGCGACAGAACCGAAAACAAAGCCGAAATTGTTGATCACAGTACATAGTATTATTATTATAACTGATGTTGTTGTTGTTGTTATTATTGTTTTGTTATTATTATTATTATTATTTCATGTTATTTAAGCAGGTTTCACATTTCGAAAGGCTTCCAGTGTACCTTTACTAATGAATATAAATATTGTACGCATTTACAGCTCTGCAGCGTAGCTGGGCGCTCGTGATAAAATAAGCGAAGCGGTTTGGGGTTCAGATGTGCTGCTGGAAGGAAGCCGCTCTTAAAATACATTGGAAGTTTTTTCGAAACCCAGTGCGCAAAAACGCCTCGAATTCCCGTTAAATTCAAATTGCATTTTAAACGCACCGCCACGAGATTCAGCTGCACTCGGTCCCGTTGAAATTTTAACAGCACGTGTGACGGCCAGGAGATCGGAGAGACATACGAGCCCTCACAGTCTGCGGAAGTTTCCAGAAAGAGCTACGCTCGAGAAACCATTTTCTTTAAAATAAAATTAAACCACAAAAATTCTGGTTTAAATAAGTGACATTTATTTTTATCTGTACAAATGACCCAGCACGTGTGTACCCATAATCCCACAGGGCATAGTAATGATGAGGAATGATAGGGGACAGTTTCAGGTGTGTGTGTGTGTGTGATAGTGTGTGTGTGTGTGTGTGAGAGAGAGAGACAGAGAGAGAGAGTGTGTGTGTATGGGGAGGGGAATTGTGTGTGTGTGTGAGAGAGAGTGTGTGTGTATGGGGAGGGGAATTGTGTGTGTGCATGCACGTATGTGTGTGTGTGTGTGTGTGTGTGTGTATGGGGACACACACACTTGCACAGTAAACCTGCATGCAGTATCCAGAGGGAGTGATTCAGGGAATAACCATCAGCAAGACAGGGTGAGGGGTCGGTGACCTTTCACCCTTTAAAACTGCAGACATACACACACACACACCCACACCCACACACACACGCACACACACCCACACGCACCCACGCACACCCACACCCACACACACACGCACACACACCCACACACACACACACGCACGCCCACACACACCCACACGCACACACACACACACACACACACACGCAGACGAGTATAATTACAGCCTGTACCTCTTCACCGTGCCACACGCAGCCCGAGGGAATCACGCTGATCATGTGATGTGACGTTTCCCCGGGCGCCGCGGAGAAATACTACACTACCGCGCGGCAAACGGTGAAATAATCCCAGCGGCAGCAGCACCTCGCTACCCCTAACCCTAACCCTAACCCTCGCTGGATCGCTGACCCTCCACCAATCAGCCAACACGGCCGTTTTCACAGTAAGAAAATAAAATCTTTTATTATTTCATTATTTATTATCAATCAGACACTGTGGCCCAATCAAACACTGAGACTCTCAATCAGACACTGTGACTCAATCAGACACTGAGACTGTCAATCAGACACTGTGACCCAATCAGACACTGAGACTCTCAATCAGACACTGTGACTCAAACACTGAGACTTTCAGTCAGACACTGTGACCCAATCAGACACTGAGACTCTCAATCAGATACTGAGACGCTCAATCAGATAATGAGACTCTCAAGCAAACACGGACTCAAACAGACATTGATATTTCCAATCAAACACTGTGATTCTCAATCAAACACTGAGACTCTCTGACTTATCCATTCCTTTCTTAGATGCTGGTGTGAGTTCTGGGGTCCTAATATTAATAAAAAATATTGTGAGCATTGATATCGAAGTACATTTTTGTATGCATCATAAACAAATCCTAGTGTATAACACACTCACTGACAAAGTCACTGTGCTGAAATGCTGGCACTTCAGCATGGAGTAACAGAAACCCTGAAGCATTGTGGGTAGCAGCCCATTTCCTATTCCAGAACTCGTAAAACATGGAGAGCACAGACATTTCATTGCTTTTTGCACAGAAACTAGCATAGAAGCTTTCTACCAATCACAAAGCACATTGGTATCACCATCGGCAGCAGTAATTGGTGGATACGGTCTGGCTGTGCTGCCTAGATACCATCAGGGTACCAGTCAGAAACTGTTACCGCCTGACTGGCTCTGCTTCTTGTTACCAAAGTGCTCTATGATTGGCTGAGCCTGTCTCTTTGGTTTCTATGCGAAAAGTGACATGGCGTCTTTGCCATTTCATTATCCCCTGACTGTTCAGCACCTCACTCATCTACCACCTCCTCCAGTTTTACAGCCTCAGTGCTGTGTTAGGTACAGAGCACTGCAGTGATTAGACCAAATAAAGCCCCCCCCCACCAACAAACCCCATCCCACCCCACCCCCCACCCCCCCCGAAAAAAAAAAAAAAATCCAGAGCTCACTTACAGCTGAAATAAACATTTTATGACACACTTAGCAAAAGGAGAGGAGAGGAGATGGGAGTGTGGCGTGCTTCTACACAGCGATAAACCCCCTCTCTCTCTCCCTATCTCCCCCCCTCCCTCCCTCCCTGTCCCTCTCTCTCTCTCTCTCCCCCTCCCTGTCCCTCTCTCTCCCTCCCTCCCTCCCTGTCCCTCTCTCTCTCTCCCCCTCTCTCTCCCTCCCTCCCTCCCTGTCCTCTCTCTCTCCCCCCTCCCCCCTCCCTGTCCCTCTCTCTCTCCTCCCCCCCCCCTCTCTCCCTCTCAGATGAAATCCTCTGTGTATTATTTTGCCGCTCGGTAAGGGCCGTGTCCCCTGCAGGTAAGCTGAGTGGGGTCTGTGCTGGCCGGCGATGGCAGTTCTGCTCAGAAAGTTTTCAGATGCACGCGGGGACTCGGATGATGCAACGTTTGGAGATCCTGGTGGGACCTGTAAGAGAGGACATCGTTTGTATATATTACAGTCGCATTACACCTCCAAGAAGAGCAGCTACACTCCGTCTGATAGCTGCTGCCTAGCGACGGCTGTCCGACTGTCAGACTTCATGCTCGGGGCGATTTGTTGTGGTTTACAGACCGGACAGCCGGAACGAGGAATTAAGAGAGATGAAAACGTGACCAGATTTTTATTTTTTCTTTTATTTTTATTTTTTGTGTATGTGTGTGTTCTCCCTACACTATTACACTCCCTATTTTTTTAAGCCGTACTTACTTGGGATATTTTGATTGGTTTGCTGTCCTGTCCCAGAAATAAATAAGCTCATCCATAGCCGCGTTTCCACCGCAGGAACTATACCCCAGAACTAGGAACCTTTTGAGGAACTCAGTGCGTTTCCACCGCAGGAACTAGGGTCTAAATTTAGTTCTGGGGGCTTTGTTTTACCCCCCAAAACGTTCCTGCTCGGGGGGTAGTACTTTCCGAAAGTACAGGAACCTTTTGGGTGGAGCTTGCAGCGCTGAACATTTGATTGGTCGAGTACTCGTAGCGTTTGTGTTGTATTTATTTTCCGCCATTACCCGCCATGTTTGAAAATATGCAGCGGCAAACCAATTTATTTTCATAATAACTTCAAATCAAACTTGTATGTTATGCGGCGCAGTAGCCTACTTTTGGTTATAGCCTATCAACGTCTTGGAATTATAACGTGTGCTCTTCTGTTCTTTTCTTGCTTTAGTATTCGTTTTATAAAATGCTAAGCATTCGTGCTGGGACAGCATATTACGTAGGCTACCAAAACATTCAAACGGATTAATTCGGTTGCTGAATATTTTCTTCCGGATTTTCTTTGTTAGCCCGTTGTAATTGACTCAAAACGTTTGATACAGTTATGTGAGGTATGCGGTAGTTCTGCATAATTAACATTGGTGATACAGTACAAGCAAATTGGAAATCACCTTCCGCACTTTTTATCCGGGTAAAATAACAGGTTAATTCTAGTAATCTTCCCTTTAGCTTTTTCAGACTGCCGTAATTTTACTCTGTTTTACTGCCATTTTTCAATTCCACGAAAAGACCAGGAAGACTATGGACTCATTTAAGGTGCATGGTTCGCATCTGGAGGGCACACTTCGCTGCTCGGCTAGCAGTAACTTCGAAGGAAAGCAAACGGTGGCTGTACCACTACTAATTTACATTTTCACGCAAATCCGAGTTTTCGTTCTATTCTTGTCATTTTGCGATTAGCCTATATGGAATTGACGACGAGAAAGTAATAAAACAGCAAATTGTTTACAACGTGTGCATGTTTTCTGCTGTTAATGAATGTGTTTGAGAGGATATATGAAAATCAATAAATACAAAAGTAACCATATATAGTCATTGTTGGTAACCCGTTGTATATAAGTGGAATAAACCCCTCCGGGCTGTCCCGGTTATTAGAAAATAATGTAGGCTACTTTGGTGGTAGTATGGGGTTACAGAAGAAATCATATGACAGATGGACCGACGACAACGTCAGTGGGCTAATTTGCCTAATCTTCGCGGTACTTTAGACCCCGGTGGAAACGCAGACAACCATTGGCTGAAGGAACCTTTTAGTTCCTGGTAAAGTAGTTCCTGGGACTGAAAGTTCAGGGTAATTTCGGTGGAAACGCGGCTCATGTGACAGGGGACATCCAGCAGTTGCTTGTTATGATGCACCCGAGCAGGATTGTGCTCATCAGACCCTTTAAAGCAGAGCAGCTCCAACAGCGGGCATTTCTACACATACTCCTCTAACAGAGCTGGCCTCTGGAGCTGCTCGGGTGAACCGTCATTAAGGGCACAGTGGTGGCCCTTTAGAACTTGAACCTGCAACCTCTCACAGGCATCACAGAAGATGCGGTAATGCCCCAACGGCGGGACGAGGCGCTTTCTGGAGGGGGGGGACATGCCCCCCAGCTGCGACCTCTCATCAGTCTCCGTGGCGGTCCTGTCTCTGTCTCTCAGGAGGGGCCCCACCCACCACAGGAGGGCCCTACCCACCACAGGAGGGGCCCCACCCGCCACAGGAGGGCCCCACCCGCCACAGGAGGGCCCCACCCGCCACAGGAGGGGCCCCACCCCCCACAGGAGGGGCCCCACCCGCCATAGGAGGGCTCCACCCACCACAGGAGGGACCCCCCTGCTACAGGAAGGACCCCACCCGCCACAGGAGGGCTCCACCCGCCACAGGAGGGACCCCACGTGCCACAGGAGGGCTCCACCCGCCACAGGAGGGGCCCCACCCGCCACAGGAGGGGCTCCAGGATAAGCAGAGTAACCGGGGCTGGCGGAGCGGTTACCGCCGGCGGGCTCCCTGGCACCGGTGGGGCGCGGCATAAACACTCCCGCGTCGCCGTTTTTTATGACACCGTAACCGATGTTGACACGGAGGCCATTACCAAGTGGGCTGAACAGGGGCGTGGGGCGATAAGACCCCAGGCGCTCCCCATCCATCTGAAATGCCATAACCTGTGAAGCAGGTCTGTGCTCAGTCTAAACCCACATTTCCCTTCGGCTTTCCGTATTATATTCCCTCACACTTTACAGCCCTCTGGCCCTTCGGCATGGTCAGCAAACAAAGCTGTGAAGCTGCGATGCTGTAAAGCTGTGAAGCTGTGAAGCTGCGATGTAAAGCTCTGAAGCTGTGATGTTGTGATGTAACACTTTGATGCTGTGATGTTGTAAAGCTGTGATGTTGTGAAGCTGTGAAGCTGTGATGTTGGGAAGCTGTGAAGCTGTGATGTTGTAAAGCTGTGAAGCTGTGATGTTGGGAAGCTGTGAAGCTGTGATGTTGGAAAGCTGTGAAGCTGTGATGTTGGGAAGCTGTGATGCTGCACAGGAGCACAGAGTGACCTGTGCAGCACCTGCCTCCCACTCCTGGGTCAGTTACCTTACCTTAAATACAAAGAGAGAGACCATTATCCACCCCCTACATCCTGGACAAAACCGCCAGCAGCACCCCCCACCCCACCGAACCCCACCGAACCCCACCGAACCCCACCGAACCCCACCGAACCCCACCGAACCCCACCGAACCCCACCGCCACACTGGGCATGGAGGCTCAACTTATATATCTCGCCTCTTATTACATTAATGCGCATTAACATTATTTTGAGGGTCATATTTCCATAATCACCAGCGAGCGTGCAATCATCGCCGAAGGCCTCGAGGATCAGGTGTTTTGCTTTTTTGAGTTAAATGCAAATTTCCTAAAGCAGGAAATTTCATTTTCCGTTTGAATGAATCGGATGCATTCGTAATCATCACCGGCTCAGAACACTGACGCTGTATTTAGAGCCTCCAAATCAACGGTCTTTGACCTCAGAGGAGCGTGGGTCTGATCTTCGTTGGGGCGGATGTGAGATGTCATACAATGGCAGCATTACTCTGCATAAACGCTGTCCCCGTGCCCAAGGTCTTCCTTTCCTAAGAGGAGACGGAAAGAGAGAGGAGAGGAGGAATCGTTCCAGACGATAGCTCCAGCGAGGCCGGGGAAAAGGATCGTTCAGTAGAGCCGTTCGACTGCTCTGCTGCATAACATGTGCATTTAAGCACACATCAGTACCAGCGGACAGATCGCTCAGATGGCCCTGCCGACCGATTGCAGCTGTCACTGGACGTCACTGCAAACCTAAGTTCCATTTTATTTTATTTTGACTTTATTCAATATTTATTCAAGCTTTATTTAAAAATCAGTATGAACTGAGCACAAATTTTTTTTTTGTTATGACATTATATCAATGAAATAAAATAAACAAAAACAATGAAATGGAAGGGCTCAGACAAGTTCTAAATCTGTAATGTATCAAGAGCCAGGGCATATTTATTTTATCTCTTTTTTGAAACTCGTCTAGAAGGAAGTGGTTTTGATAAATGTACATTTACGTATGTGATACTTTCCAAGTACAATTTAATCATTAATCAGGAATATTTCATATTTAATGCTGGGATGAAATTCAGATTTCCAGATGAACTTCCAGAAGTTCAGATGAACTCGGCCATCTCATCTCCGAACTCAAAGTTCTTCCTTCAGCATGTTACAGTGGTTGAGCTCGAAAAAAATGGACACCAACAGAACTATTACCTACGCAACAACACCTAAAGTTGTGTCAATACAGATATTTTAACCACAGCCAGGCTGGGGCTGAGTTTCTGTTTCCTCTGATCCTCACAGACCACAGCCAGGCTCGGGCTGAGTTTCTTCTGATACTACAGGAATATGCGTTGTGCGCACAGAATATGTAAGCTGTTCTGAAACATTTTTTGCAAAAGAAATATTTCTGAACTTCTGAAATTTGAAGGTTAAAAAATAATAACAGAGAAATACTGAAAAACCGCTACATGGTGTATTTATGCAGAAATGTTAGGATTGCAGAGTGAACTCTAAACCCAACATAAATAGCTCTAATGAGGAGGCTGATGATGAGTGTTTGAGAGGTCTGGTTTTAATGAGGGCATTCACCATCAATCTCAGACAAAGGCCTCGTTTATTGTGCTGCCGGGAGAGCTACTCTCCTTAATTGAATTTTTTTTTCTGATGCATATGAAGTGTGATGCATGGGACCCGAGGGGTTTATGATATTTAATAAGCTGTTTTTATTGACACTTTTTTTCCGATCCCGATCGGGTAAATCACGTCAGCGCGACAACGTCCTCGTCTACGGCTAGGGACCCGCCCGGCACCCCCGGCACGTGCAGTTAAACTGAATTAATACATAAATTACGCACTTCTGGAAAAGGGCTGTGAGGCAGAGTGTGAGGCAGAGTGTGGAGGACGTGGTTCTCCTGGCTGTCGCTGTGCTCGTCGCCCGGGGCGGTCGGCTGGTCCTGCTGAAGCAGACACAGGGACGGCCAGAGGACTGGCACCGTTTTTTAATGCCAGGCAGTCAGGCGCTGCCAGGAGAGCAAGAATTACAGATTCCGTCCGGACTCTCATTCACAAACTGCTCCAAACAGACAGGACAGGATCTGCATCCTCATTGGCTCTGGGAGGACAGGATCTGCATCCTCATTGTCTCAGAGGACAGTCGCACTACAATAGCCTAGCTTCAGTTAACCAATCCCAGCCTGCTTAGTCAGTCACTCTACCCAGTGCTACCAGTACAACCACCAGCCCTGCCAGCTCAGCTCGCTGCTTAGCTTCAGTGCTAACCAATCCCAGCCCTGCTTAGCTTCAGTACTAACCAATCCCAGCCCTGCTTAGCTTCAGTACTAATCAAGCTCAGTCTGGCTTAGCTTCAGCCATAAGAAACAGGGTTCATACAGTAATTAAAAAGCAGCAGCTTCCTGTGCAGGTAAGGCAGCTTTGCCATATATTTCTGGAAAGAATCAAGAGAAGTGCATAAATGTTCTCTTTTTTAATTTATATTTTGTCAAATAATGTGAAGAATATCCTCCGAGTTCTCAGCGCAGACGGTAAATCTTCCTATCAGTCTGGGAGCTGATATGGGTGAGGGAGTGATTGTGGTCAGTAATTCCTCTCTTACATGCTGAGAGAGCGACTTTTCTTGCCAGACCCATTATATCCATTATCATACGGAGAGAGAGAGCCAAAATGACATTAGCTGTACCTGAAGTTTGATTTACCTTCTCTAATGCCAGATAAATGTAAATCCAATAGTCTGGTAGCCTCTCTTACAAACATTTTGGGCTGAACCCCCCTTCTTCCCTACGCACGCGCGCGCACACACGCACACACGCACACACACACACACACACACACACACACACACACACACACACACACACACACACACACACACACACACACACACACACACACACACACACACACACACAGAATATAAAGATGAGTCTATATCTATATCAATAGTTTTTTTTTTCCCCTGAGAAAAGACCACCGATTACTCTCGTGTCACACAAAGGCAAATTAATTCTGTTGATTTAAGATATATTAAATATTAACCAATGTCAAAGGTCAAAGCCCAGTTTCTGTCATTTTAACAAGACGTCCCTTTTGGAAAATGCCCTTAGAAAAATGCACTGTAAAACAGGTCATCAGCAAACAGTACGCTACCCCTGCCATTTCTTTCCCAGGGAAACATGGTTCCACAGCTCGTGTCAAACAGTCCAGAACCAAGCCCAGCTTTACTCAGCTTGAGTACTAACCCAGTCCAGTTCTGCTTAGCCTCGGTACTAACCCAGTCCAGTTCTGCTTAGCGTCAGTACTAACCCAGTCCAGTTCTGCTTAGAGTCAGTACTAACCCACAGTCCAGTTCTGCTTAGCTTCAGTACTAACCAAGTTAGTTGTGTGTATGTGTGTGTGCACGTGTGCGAGTATGCATGTGTTTGTGAATGTGTGAGTGTGTGTGTGTGTGTGTGTGTGTGTGTGAGAGAGTGTGTGCGGTTGTGTGAGCGTGTGAGTGTGTGCGCGAGTATGCATGTGTGTGTGTGAAGTGCTTCGATTGGAAGTCGATTGGAAGAGCGGGGGAGAAACTCTCCTCAGCGAAAGGCCCCATTGCGCTCATTCACACTGAATGTTTCTATTGTTATGACAATATTAATGTTATGTTTGTGCAGCTATGCCAATAGCTGGGTCTTCACAGCATAAATTATACAGAGCCCCAGCGGAGGGGGAACTGAGGGCAGCGTTGGGCCGAATAAAGCTGGAGAAGAAGAGCATTTAAATCAGCCGCTAAAGAACGTCATTTCAGTCACAATCAAGACATTCCTGGTGCCCTCACTGACATGTGAGCAGTGCAGCAGGAGAAAGAGAGGGGGGGGGGGGGGGGGGGGAAGAGAATACCCCACACCTTATTTATTATAGCATTTTCAAGAATTACAAAAAACCATCATCTCAACTTAAACACTTCCATGTTGCTTGTCTGGTGACAATGCATCATATTCGTTCTTAATTTTTTGTTTTCACCGTAACCTGAAAAAAAAAAAAACATAACCAGATTTTGGTCCCTATTTTTCTGATATTTTAACTTTCTTACATCCAGCTTTTATATATTGCATTTTTAGCCTGTCCTAGAATGAACCGTGTCCTTTGTTTGGCACCATAAATAAAAACACGGTGACTAAAAGCAAGAGCAAGAACAAAACTTTGCCATAAAAGTGAAAAGACCTTTCAACCGCTGGCCCTGCCCGAAACAGCGGGTCAGTTCCCCCCTCCAGGAGAGACGCATTAAAACCGAAGGAGCGGAGTCACAACGGGCCAGGAGCAGGTCCTGTATAAAACACCCCACTGCAGATCCCCCCACGCCCCCGCCCCCGTCAGCAGAGGACAGGCACCCCACGCCTGCATGGTCACCAGCACCCCATCCCCCCACGCCTGCATGATTGCCGGCACCCCCCCACCCCGCCCCCCCACGCCTGCATGCTCGCCAGCACAGGTGGGAAATTCCAGGATCAGAAAGTAAAGGTCCTCCCCAGCCTCGTGTTCCCCTCGCCTACGTTTGCTAATTAGCACAAACCTTCAGCCAGGAGTTAAAACTAATTCATGAAATCAGCCAGCTGAGTGGAAGCAACACATGGCAGGACTTTTACTTTTGGCCCCTGGACTTTCCACCTCTGCCCATTTGATAGTCAAGGGAGCAGCCAGTGTTGGCATTGCCAGTAAAGGCTGTAATGTAAGACAGTAGATGCTGCAATATAGTATAGTAGAGGCTGTAATGTAGGACACTAGAGGCTGTAATGTAGTACAGTAGAGCCTGTAATGTAGTACAGTAGAGGCTGTAATGTAGGACACTAGAGGCTGTAATGTAGTACAGTAGAGCCTGTAATGTAGTACAGTAGAGGCTGTAATGTAGGACAGTAGAGGCTGTAATGTAGTACAGTAGAGCCTGTAATATAGTATAGTAGAGGCTGTAATGTAGTACAGTAGAGGCTGCAATGTAGGACAGTAGAGGCTGTAATGTAGGACACTAGAGGCTGTAATGTAGTACAGTAGAGACTGTAATGTAGTACAGTAGAGGCTGTAATGTAGTACAGTAGAGGCTGTAATGTAGGACAGTGGAGGCTGTAATGTAGGCAGAGCTGTAATGTAGGACAGTAGAGGCTGTAATGTAGGACAGTGGAGGCTGTAATGTACGACAGTAGAGGCTGTGATGTAGGACAGTGGAGGCTGCAATGTAGTACAGTAGAGCCTGTAATATAGTATAGTAGAGGCTGTAATGTAGGACAGTGGAGGCTGTAATGTAGGACAGTGGAGGCTGTAATGTAGGACAGTGGAGGCTGTAATGTAGTACAGTGGAGGCTGTAATGTAGGACAGTGGAGGCTGTAATGTAGGACAGTAGAGGCTGTAATGTAGGACAGTAGAGGCTGTAATGTAGGACAGTGGAGGCTGTAATGTAGGACAGTGGAGGTTACAGAGGACCTCCTGAATCTCATGCTGCATTATCTTGGTTGTTTTACGAGTGAGTGTTTATCACAGTTTAATGAGCCCAGTGTGAAAGCTCTTCTTTCAAATTAACAATCGCCATGGTGATGAGGCTTTGACCTCTGGCCAGCATATAACTGCACTCTCTGTTCTTTATGTTCAGTCACACATTCAGCTTGGCTGTATCTCACGCACTTTTAAAAACACTTTGGTACATTTCCCCACGCAAACACGGACACGTCAGTTATCAGAAATGACCGCCCCAGCCATTTCTCAGAGTGAAGAACATCAAACCCCTTTCTGTCTGTTAGTGTCCGACTTTCAACAAGACTAGGTCAGATGTGCCCGACAGAATGTTGCTCACCTGTGGAGAATGTCGCTCAGTAGGGTAGAATGTTGCTCACCTGTGGAGAATGTTGCTCACCTGTGGAGGATGTGGCTCCTCTGTGGAGAATGTTGCTCAGTAGGGTAGAATGTTGCTCTCCTGTGGAGGATGTGGCTCAGTAGGGTAGAATGTTGCTCTCCTGTGGAGGATGTGGCTCAGTAGGGTAGAATGTTGCTCTCCTGTGGAGGATGTGGCTCAGTAGGGTAGAATGTTGCTCTCCCGTGGAGGATGTGTCTGTCGGTAGGGCAGTGGTGTGTATATTCTGCAGCCTCACCTTAACGAGCAGCAGGTGCCACTGCAGAGGACAGCAATGGCTTAATTCCAGTTGGTGGCAGGTGCTGAGAGAAGGGGCCGTGACCTCACTTCCTGTTTTTGGGCAAAGCACCGTATGGTGCAGAGCAGCGCTTTGGTGACCCAGCCCGAGCTGTCCGTTTCCATAGAGACAGCTCTGGGCTGGGAGGGGTGGAGGTCGTGTCTGTTTGTTTCTCGACTTTGGGGAAGTGATGCACTGCTCTGCAGATCAACCCATCTTTCTAGCGAACGGACAGGCCGACGGTTTGACCTGAGGAACACAGAACAGGCTCAAAAAAACAGGGGCCTGGATCAGGAAGCAGGATTGCAGAGTTAGCTGGATAACTGCACTGAGTAAAACCCTGTATCACAGAGCAGGATAACTGCACTGTGTAAAATCCTGTATCACAGAGCAGGGTTACTGAGTTAGCTGGATAACTGCACTGAGTAAAACCCTGTATCACGGAGCAGGATTACTGAGTTAGCTGGATAACTGCACTGAGTAAAACCCTGTATCACAGAGCAGGGTTACTGAGTTAGCTGGATAACTGCACTGAGTAAAACCCTGTATAAGAGAGCAGGATCACTGAGTTAGCTGGATAACTGCACTGAGTAAAACCCTGTATCACAGAGCAGGATAAATGCACTGAGTAAAACCCTGTATAACAGAGCAGGATCACTGAGTTAGCTGGATAACTGCACTGAGTAAAACCCTGTATCACAGAGCAGGATTACTGAGTGTTAGTCCTGATAACTGCACTGAGTAAACCCTGTATCACAGAGCAGGATTACTGAGTTAGCTGGATAACTGCAGTGAGTAAAACCCTGTATCACAGAGCAGGATTACTGAGTTAGCTGGATAACTGCACTGAGTAAAACCCTGTATCACAGAGCAGGATTACTGAGTTAGCTGGATAACTGCAGTGAGTAAAACCCTGTATCACAGAGCAGGATTACCGAGTTAGCTGGATAACTGCAGGGGTGGAGGGGAGGGTTGGGGGAGTGGAGGGGGAGTGAGTGGGGATGGTGGGGAGGGTTGGGGGGATGAGGGGGTGGAGCGGGAGTGAGTGGGGGGTAGAGGTGATGAGGGTATGGGAGGAGCGGGGGATGAGGGGGAGTGAGTGTAGCACGTGGGTAAGGAACTGGCTTGTAACGAAAGGTCGCAGGTTCGATCCGGTAGCTGGAAGGACACTGCCGTTGTACCCTTGAGCAAGGTACTTAACCGAAATTGCTTCAGTATATATCCAGCTGTATAAATGGATACAATGTAAAAATGCTGTGTAAAAGTTGTGTAAGTCGCTCTGGATAAGAGCGTCTGCTAAATGCCTGTAATGTAATGTAATGTAATGAGTGGGGGTAGAGGCTCAGCCCCAGGAGGGCCCCGCAGGAAGAACAGGCTCTAGGAAAAGGCTCCCGTGCATGACCGGCAATGCCCTGCAGACTCC
>NC_057938.1:884147-1036647 GCF_018555375.3 Anguilla rostrata | reverse complement strand
AATCCCAGAGGGGGAGAGTACCGGCCCAGGTGCTAAAAGTGCAGACCTGACTTATTACCCGACTGAATCATAAACCTAATTACACAAATAAGAACAAAGCCAGCCCAGAGAGCATCAAACTACATTACACTCCTTCTCACTGAGTCACTCTTTCACTGAGTCACTCTCACACTGAGTCACTCTCTGAGTCACTCTCACACTGAGTCACTCTCAAACTGAGTCACTCTCTCAGTCACTCTCACACTGAGTCAATCTCTCACCGAGTCACTCACACTGAGTCACCCTCTCACTGAGTCAATCTCTCACCGAGTCACTCACACTGAGTCACCCTCTCACTGAGTCAATCTCTCACCGAGTCACTCACACTGAGTCACTCACACTGAGTCATTCTCACACACACTTATGTTCTCTATGAAATATGAGTGCAGGGATTCATGTTCTGCAAGATGAAAACGTACTCATGTCATCGGCGAAATACTCCATGAAAGAGCCCGTAAATCCACTGCCTGGAAGAGGAAATAATCAATTCATTGAGATTTGTTAATCAATAAACTAAAAAGTTATTCATCAAAGTTAGTCATTTTTCTCAGTTTAATCTGTTTATTCATCTTCTTATTGTCAATTAATTAAATTTAACTAAAAACATCAACAAATGTGCTGCTAATTTTCTAACCTTTTAAACAGCAGAATAAGGATTTAGTGACAAATTTAAATGGCCTTCAAAAGGTCAAATATTTCAAGATCAAAAACGTCCCAGCAAAAATACCCTTTGGCCCGCCTCATATTTCATTTCTGTCTGTTCTGAAAGGGCTGGGTTCCAGTGGCTAAAGGTAATAGCGCTCATATAAAAGTGCCAAAGTCCAGCACAGTATAGCAATATGCACTCTGTGCTGCCTGGATTCTTACCTATCCGGATTTGGTAGTCACGAATGAGATTCAGGCACCAGCTAATGGCAGTGTCGTACTTTTCTCGTGCCTTGTCCTTAAAGGAGCAGAACCGTAATTAAACACGTCCAAAAAAAATAGAAAAACAAAAAATGAAGGCTCAATTTTAACACACAAATGATTACAGATGTTGAAGCACCACCCTGCTACAGTAACCACAGCTTCCAGGGTTCCCTGGAGACAGAGAGGGACCAGCCTAGCAGAGTTCTAGTACTGCATAACATGAATATTCATTATACTACCAAAACTATACTCTGTAGAGTCTTAATATTAGATTGTGAGGATAAGAAATGACCAGCTTCTATGCCCAGGCTGCTAATAAAACAGACCAGTTCACTTAAATAATTAGATTCAAAATTGCTCACCACCAGCTCATCCATCTCCTCACAGTCAAAGGGTTTTAATGTGCGTAAGGACACACAAATGCTGAAAGAGAGACAGCGGCATTACTGTACAACCAAGACACAACACCATTACTCTACGACTGAAACACAACATTATACTACAGCAAAGACACAACAACACCATTACTCTACAGCTGAAACACAACGACATTACATTACAACCAAGACACAACAACACCATTACTCTACAGCCAAGACACAACAACATTACACTACAACCAAGACACAACAACACCATTACTCTACAGCCAAGACACAACAACATTACACTACAACCAAGACACAACAACACCATTACTCTACAGCCAAGACACAACAACATTACACTACAACCAAGACACAACAACACCATTACTCTACAGCCAAGACACAACAACATTACACTACAACCAAGACACAACAACACCATTACTCACAGCCAAGACACAACAACATTACACTACAACCAAGACACAACAACACCATTACTCTACAGCCAAGACACAACAACATTACACTACAACCAAGACACAACAACACCATTACTCTACAGCCAAGACACAACAACATTACACTACAACCAAGACACAACAACACCATTACTCTACAGCCAAGACACAACAACATTACACTACAACCAAGACACAACAACACCATTACTCTACAGCCAAGACACAACAACATTACACTACAACCAAGACACAACAACACCATTACTCTACAGCTGAAACACAACGACATTACATTACAACCAAGACACAACAACACCATTACTCTACAGCCAAGACACAACAACATTGCACTACAACCAAGACACAACAACACCATTACTCTACAGCCAAGACACAACAACATTACACTACAACCAAGACACAACAACACCATTACTCTGCAGCTGAAACACAACAACATTACACTACAACCAAGACACAACAACACCATTACTCTGCAGCTGAAACACAACATTACACTACGACCAAGACACAACAACATTACACTACAACCAAGACACAAAAACACCATTACTCTACAGCTAAAACACAACATTACACTACAACCAAGACACAACAACACCATTACTCTGCAGCTGAAACACAACAACATTACACTACAACCAAGACACAAAAACACCATTACTGTATGACTGAAACACAACACCATTACTGTACGACTGAAACACAGCACCATTACTGTACAACTGAAACACAGCACCATTACTGTACGACTGAAACACAACACCATTACTGTACGACTGAAACACAACACCATTACTGTACGACTGAAACACAGCACCATTACTGTACGACTGAAACACAGCACCATTACTGTACAACTGAAACACAGCACCATTACTGTACGACTGAAACACAACACCATTACTCTACAGCTGAAACACAGCACCATTACTCTAGGACTGAAGGGCACGCACACGCCCAGTCACGCCTGGCAGGAGGTGGCCCGTGCCCGCTTCTCTAGGCGCTGAGGCGGGACGGCCCCGAGGCCCGGCAGGCCGGGGTTCTCCTCTCACCCCTTGTGACTCCTCTTCTGGTCCAGCAGCAGGTTGTCGATGAACACCACGCTGGCCTTCCGCCGTTTGCGATTGACGCTTTTGACCTGCGGAGGAGATGAGGACAGGTGCCGCAAAATCCCTCGGCCTTTTCCAGCACCACCCCTTGCCCCCCACCTCGGCTCCGCCCCCAAGCCCACCCCCCTCTCCCCCTCCCCAGCTGGGACGTCCTGCCTCCCCTTTCTCACAGGGTGGACGTGGCGTCTCCCCGCTCTCTAAAGTGAGACGTGACCTCACAGAGACTGACGGGAGAAACAAGCAGAGTGGACAGATTTTTTTATTTTTTCCTGAGTGCACTTACCATGGCTGGCCAGAAGGGGTAGTTCCTGAGCTTGCACCACACACAGATCCCCTCAGTGATGGACAGGGGCTCTGAGCATGACAACAAGAGCAATCAATATTACAATGGAGTTAAATAAGCATGCTGCTCACTGAGTCACTGAATCACTCGCTCTGTAAAATTTAATAACTGGAGGCAGGTGCCTTGCAGAATCTTTCACAGTGACACTGAATCACTCACTGATTCACTCACACTCTTATTCGGAGAGACTCACTCTTCTCCATTTGCAGGAGGAAGCTCGGAAGCTCCTCATCCTCGCCTTCATCTTCTTCCTCCACCTCCTCCTGCAGGAAGGAGGAGTCTAAGGGGGTGGAGTCTTCCAGAAAGCTGAACTTGATGGACAGGTCAGAGGACAGGGAAGTCTCACCTGGGCAGAGACAGTCAGACAGACAGACAGGCAGGCAGACAGATAGAGAGACAGACAGACAGACAGAGACAGACAGGCAGACAGACACAGACAGAGACAAGACAGACAGACAGACAGACAGGCAGGGAGACAGACAGATAGATAGACAGACAGACAGAGACAGACAGACAGGCAGGGAGAGAGGCAGCCAGACAGACAGATAGACAGACAGACACTGTCATACGGACTGACGGATGTTTGCTCCAAGCAAACACAATCCCAACATCACCACAGCACAGCCACACTAGCATCACTTTCACTGAACATGCACTTCACAAAACCTAAAGGCCCCGATTCAATCAAACGGCTCTTTGCCCAAAATCTGAGGGAAAAAGGGGCGGTTCACCCAAAAATGAAATTTAGGTATGTTTCCACTGTTCTGTTTCCACTTTTAAAACTGCTCAAGCCTTTGGATTTATTTTTCTAAATTTGAGGACTTTCAAGGCTTTCCAAAGAGTATCTGAACCCACAGCAACTATGAAATTCTTCATGGCACATTAAGCCGGTAAACAACAGTGACAACAGAATCCATTCAGGCTCCTGGGCTCTCTCATGACTGGGAGCCATTTTGACTCTGCGTTTACCTGTGCCCTCTCATGACTGGGAGCCATTTTGGTTCTGCGATTACCTGGGGTCTCTCATGACTGGGAGCCATTTTGGCTCTGTGATTACCTGGGCCCTTTCGTGACTGGGAGCCATTTTGGCTTTGTGTTTACCACGGCCCGCTCGTGACTAGGAGCCATATTGTCTCTGTGTTTACCTGGGCCCTCCGACTCCTCCGCAGGTTCGAATCTGGCTCTGTGGCGTGCAGGAGGCTGGACGTCAGACCCACAGGACTGGGCGGGGTTAGTGGCAGTTAGCTCCGCCTCCACACGGACCCCCTTCCTGCGCTTAGCAGCTGGGGGAGTGTCTGAGGACCCCCCTTTCCTCTGGGCTCTCCTCTCCTTCAGCTGGCCACGCCCCTGCCTGGCCCCCCCCACCTGGTTCCTGCTCTTCCTCTGGCGTAGCTTCATCTCTGACTCCACCCTCTGCTGAGAGAATGTCACAGACATAACAAGAGGCAGCCTATCGCCGAACAGCTTAGAGACACAATGCCCAATCACGATGCTGGAAAAAATTCAGTCAAATCACATTCTGTCTGCGTCTTTGTAGATCAGTGTCAGTATTACCCAACTCCGTCTGTCGGTACCTTTGTTATTTTGTGTGTGTCAGTATTATCTGCCTCTGTCAGTACCTCTATTAATCTGTGGGTGTCTGTATTATCTGTCTGTCTCTGTCAGTACCTCTATTAGTCTGTGTCAGCATTACCTAGCTCTGTCAGTACTTAGTCTGTATGTCAGCATTGCCTGTCTGTCTCTGTCAGTACCTCTGTTAGTCTGTGTGTGTCAGTGATATCCGACTCAGTCAGTACCTCTGTTAGCCCGTGTGTCAGTGATATTCGTCTCTGTCAGTACCTCTGTTAGTCCGTGTGTGTCAGTGATATCCGTCTCTGTCAGTATCTCTGTTAGTCTGTGTGTGTCAGTGATATCCGTCTCTGTCAGTACCTCTGTTAGTCCGTGTGTGTCAGTGATATCCGTCTCTGTCAGTACCTCTGTTAGTCCGTGTGTGTCAGTGATATCCGCCTGTGTCAGTACCTCTGTTAGTTCCTCTGCAGGTGCAGACTCAGGTGACCCAGAGGGGCAGGGGCGGTCACAGTCCCTCGGCGTGGAGCTGAGCCAGCGTTTCTGCAAGGGGCGGGGCCTGGGTCGCTTGGGAGTGCTGAGCCCCGGGTCCGAACCACCATTCACAGGGGAGGGGAGCGCAGCGCCCGTGTCTGCTGCAGCATCGCATGAGGAGGAGGCCAGTCTGCTGCTTCTCCCCCTGACGGGGCTGGTCCACCTCGACGAGGGCGTGGCTGTGGCAGCAGGCGTGGCTTCTGCAGTGTCACACCCCCCCAGGTCTGAGTGACTCTCCTCCACGCTCACGCCGCTCCGCTGCCCATCCCTGCTGGGGGGGCTTTGGTGGGGGTCCTTCCCCTTCCTCTGCTTCCTGTTTCCGTGTGAGCGCCGCCCACTTTTCACCCGCGAGGGACTGGGCGAGGCGCGTCTGTTCCCCGCCCTCGCCCCGCCCTGCAGACGCAGGGGCTGCTTTCTGCCTGTGCTCTCCCCCGCCTTGCTGCTGCTCACTGCTGCACCCTGCTGGCCTGCCGGTGTACTGCGCGCCTTTGTCACAGTTTGAGCGGCCATCTTTGGTGAGCCAGGCGGCCGGGGGGGCAGCACTGGGCAGAGTGTCATGATGGAGGCGGGGTTAAGGCGGTAGGATCGCCGTGGCGACCCCCCAGGGGAAGGAGATGGGGAGCTTTCAGCAGAGAAAACGTTCAGGGCCAAACGTAGAGCCTTGCGGTACCTCAACTCATCCATGGGCCGAGCCACCGATTGACCTTTACAGGGTCAACCACAGACGGGAAACAAATTATTATTATTATTACTACTAATGATAATATTATTCATAATAGTAGAAGGTAATACATGGGTTAGATAATGGATGGATTGATAGTAGTAGTAATAGCAGTACTATTCCAGATAAATGCACTTCTTATAATTTACTAAAATAAAAGCAGAAAATTTTGCATTCAATAGCGCAGTGGTAAGCAAAGACAGTCAGAGAGAGGTGGGGGTGAGGGGAGGGAGGCAGAGAGACAGACAGAGAGAGAGAGAGAGAGAGAGAGAGAGAGAGAGAGAGAGGGAGGCAGAGAGAGAGAAAGAGGGAGGGAGGCAGAGAGAAAGAGAGACAGGGAGACAGAGGGACCCACCCAGCTGGTGACAGAGAGCATCGATCCCATCCCGAGTCAGTGGCCATGTTTCTTTCTCCGCGATCCGCACTCTGCTCAGAAACAAAGAGCAGGATTTACCCGCAGGGATCCTGGGGGCGGAGTCAGGACTCTGAGACGGACAGGTACTGCTCCCCTGAAAGTTGTGTGGCAACTAAGGCTACATACGCGTGCCAGCCTACCTCTTCTCTTCGCCCAATATCTCCACTTCCATGTCCTTTCTTCTGCGGAAATTCCGATCAGGTTTGGGCAAAACCTTTTGCAATAAAAACGGGGGGGGGGGGGGGGGGGGGGGATTACTGCCACAGTTAAGTTATTTACCACTTCACACTGGTAAATATTCAAAACGTAGTGCAACCACAAACGCAAAGTATAATAACAATAATGCTGGTTATGCAGTAGCTCGTGGGAAAACACGAAAAACTGCATTACTGCCACGCCCACAGACAGCAAGCAGGACTGGGAGTCTGAGTCGCTACACGCGGCCGCTCAGCGCGCGACTGAGCCGTTTAAACGTCCGTGGGTCTCCGAGGTGACGTCTCAGCACACGGCCGTACCTTGGCCGGCCATAGGCGGCCTTCCCAGCGACAGAGGACGTGTGAACATTCTCCCATAGTTCATTGGGGGTTCCAGGCAGCAGGGTTTCCCACACCTTCTGCGTGCGAGTAAAAACCACAAAACACCCACAACGCCTTTAAGTTACCACTCAAGTTTTAAATATAAGTTCAGGTCTTCATGCGAGTCACGATTACACGTATTTATCTATTTTACTTCTGTTACCGACAGCATTTCACAACTAGGGTTCCTCATTTTTTACAGCATAGAGAATCAATGCTTGGGTTTTTTACATAAAACTTACAGTACGCAAATGTCACACGATTCGTCAACAAACAACAGAATAACCTTAAATCGTTTCCATTGAACATCAGAGGCTCGCTGCCTACAGACACGAGGCACATAGCTATGAAGCAAAGTTCGCAGAAAAAGCGCGGCAATCAAAAGTAGTAAGTAATCGAACAGCACCTGACCAATTTTTTCCGAGCTATTTTGTGTGTATCAGTCTTGTCGTTGTAAAATCGGTCTTACCGTAACTTACATGAGTCACAAGTCGAATACAGACTCTCTTGTCAACTACCTACAAAAAACAGCAAAATAAAGTTGAATTTCAAGCCAAATCTGCCCATTTACTCTCCGGCTAGATAATCTTAGCTAATCATAACATTCGTCAGTAGTCTGGTGGCTAGCTTTATGTGAATAGCCACCCACTTCACATCTACGATCGTCTAAATATCTGCAAGCGCCCAGTTATCTTAGGTCCAACTTGCTCATGTTGTGTGGTGCTCTATTCTCTGTTTAAACTTACTTGTTTTTCAACACCAAAGTCTAACACCTACAACAACCTCCGAGCAATATATTTCCAAGTGTATGGGAGTGCGCGTTTGCATTTCAACGGGAGCAGAAAGGGCTGGGCAAACGAAAGCACTTCCGGTCAAAGTTTTTCCATAATAAAAGCCTGTGGCCGCAAAGGCGCGTAAATCCTCTCGCTTCCAATTAGTATGTTTGAGTAGGTTTAAGTATATTTTCAATAAACATTGTTATGCTTTCGGAGTCATATTAGATAGGAGACTAAGTATTTCCGATTCATACAGTTAATTACTATTTTCCACTGTGAGAGTTTAAAGAGGTTTTACAGTGTTGCCAAACACAAGTATTACTATTACTCATTTGTATTTATAATTGCTTTCTTACTAAAAATTTTTTTAATGACAGTAGGCCTAAACAATATGTAAACAAGAAATAAAAACAGTAACAAAAATAACAAATACAAACAATTAAAGGTTATAAAAACATAACCATAGGACCTCAAAATAAAGACAATACCGTACTGGTTTAAATAAAGAGGGGTTTAAAATGGGACATTTTGAAGCAGTCCCATGGCAACATCCTTCGTCTGTTTGAGAAGGTGCCGAATACTAGCCGTGCATCGTCTGGAATTCGTTCAGCCAACCGTCACCCGCAGGGCCGCAACGGACCGCAAACCGGGTACTGGCACATTGCAGACACCCACGTTCGACTAGTGGAGGTGATATTGCGTGTTCAGGGTTCAAAACGGACACTGGGTAGAACCACTGAAGTGAACCAAGAGCTGGTTCAGCTGGGTGCACTATCCTAGGGAAACTTGTATTTGAAATTAATAAATCAGATCTTCATAAACGTTAATATATGTATAACATAGATAATAACCACAAAATCGAGCAACAACAACCTTATTATGTGAATTGGATGGTACCGTTAGTGTCAGCTCTCGAGTAAGGCCGGAAGAAGCTTTCACCTTATTGGCCGAAGTGAAAATGGGCGTGTCGAATCGCTGCTTTGCGTTCCTTGTGAAGAAAATTATTCCCGTCGCCTCCGCAGTTGATTTTGGGTTGACCAGGAGGAGAAGTCATACTGGAAAAGAATGCGGGTTTCGTGAAAAATGTAAGTTTTAGTAATTTGTGCAACATTTAAAGCAAGCTATTTTTTTTCACGGTAAATGAAAGGTACAGATGTGACATGTAGCCTATACTGTGTTTTACCTCTATCTAATTAACTAGCAGGCTACTGGTGGGTAAGGGAGCTAACGTTACGCGGCTGGTTTTTTATTTTATACTCTATTTTATGCTGACCGTAACAGGAGCATTTGTCATACAAATATGATGTTGACCAGCTCTAGCCATCGATAATCTGTCCATAATATTTTCCCCGGGGTGTTTGAATCGAGCCTATCAGAAAATAGGCAAATAGCCAGCTGGCTTTTAGGTATTTAATAGCGCATGTGCATACTGGTTCTAGCTATCTTTCGTTCTGTATCTATTGAAAGGAAAAATAAACCGTTCATAACATCGAAATGACGACAGGATGCTATGCGTAGCTATGGACAGGACTATTCCATTGCTACAGATTATTGGGATCAAATTTCTCCTGTATTCTTGTGCTTTTAAGAATTCCTTAAAGGGTTAAATAAAATGACTGCAGTAGTTGTTGGACACAGGTGACGTCAATAGGAAAGACATACTGACATTTAAAGACACCCTCATCACCACCGCCACCCGACACACAAACACCGGTCAGAACATCCCGAACAGTCAAAAGCCGCGCATGCTTTAGCACTGTACCGAGAAAAGACGTTCTTTTTTTAGCGGTCTGTCATCATGGTTTATTGCCCGTTACCTTGGACTCAGTTATTTAGGCTATATAATGAACAAAGAGGTTTCCAAGATAAAAGGCTCCTCTAGAAATTACCCTGGCACAGTTATGAAATAAGTATGTAGGCGTGCAGCTGTGGATACAGCGAAGGGTGGTAGTTTAATGTTCCTTTTCTGGCCATACTGTGCAGTTTGAGGAAAGTCAACAGCCCTCTGTAGTTTGGTATTTTCCCCAATTTAACAAGACCGGGTCAAAACCTAGTATATGGCTGGACCTAACACGCGTGATCCGGCCGACCAATGGTGTAACTTCATCACTCATTCAGTCACTCAGTCAGTCACAGACATTCACTTCACGAGACTGATACTGCGTAAGACAGATCTGGTTAGTTCGCTGTGTGTGTTACACTGTGCAGGTGTGATTAGCTGACTCTGTGTGTGTTACACTGTGCAGGTGTGATTAGCTGACTCTGTGTGTGTTACACTGTGCAGGTGTGATTAGCTGACTCTGTGTGTGTTACACTGTGCAGGTGTGATTGGCTGACTCTGTGTGTGTTACACTGTGCAGGTGTGATTGGCTGACTCTGTGTGTGTTACACTGTGCAGGTGTGATTGGCTGACTCTGTGTGTGTTACCCTGTGCAGGTGTGAATGGCTGACTCTGTGTGTGTTACACTGTGCAGGTGTGATTGGCTGACTCTGTGTGTGTGTTACACTGTGCAGGTGTGATTAGCTGACTCTGTGTGTGTTACACTGTGCAGGTTTGATTAGCTGACTCTGTGTG
The DNA here is from genome assembly GCF_018555375.3 of Anguilla rostrata. NCBI lineage: Eukaryota > Metazoa > Chordata > Actinopteri > Anguilliformes > Anguillidae > Anguilla > Anguilla rostrata. The sequence goes on along the minus strand of NC_057938.1, from coordinate 1,026,229 downwards.
TGTTACACTGTGCAGGTGTGATTGGCTGACTCTGTGTGTGTTACACTGTGCAGGTGTGATTGGCTGACTCTGTGTGTGTTACACTGTGCAGGTGTGATTGGCTGACTCTGTGTGTGTTACACTGTGCAGGTGTGAATGGCTGACTCTGTGTGTGTTACACTGTGCAGGTGTGATTGGCTGACTCTGTGTGTGTTACACTGTGCAGGTGTGATTGGCTGACTCTGTGTGTGTTACACTGTGCAGGTGTGATTGGCTGACTCTGTGTGTGTTACCCTGTGCAGGTGTGAATGGCTGACTCTGTGTGTGTTACACTGTGCAGGTGTGATTGGCTGACTCTGTGTGTGTTACACTGTGCAGGTGTGATTGGCTGACTCTGTGTGTGTTACACTGTGCAGGTGTGATTGGCTGACTCTGTGTGTGTTACACTGTGCAGGTGTGATTGGCTGACTCTGTGTGTGAAGTTGCAGGGCGCTGTAGGCCCAGGCTGGAGCGGCGGAACGCCACAGCGTCAGTTCCCGTCAGGGCAACGGGGGCAGTGCATGCTGGGAGCACACCATGGCTCTGTTCAACCAGGAGGATGTGGAGGTGCACTATCATATCGGAGAGGAGCTGGGAAGGTGAGACCCGTGTGTGTGTGTGTGTGTATTGGGGGGCGGTGCGTAGATTCAGGTGATGACTCAACAAGTGCTGTTCTCAGCACATCGTTGGCATGGAAATGACATCATCGCTCTTTATAAAACTCTTCCCTTAACCTCCCCCTCTGTCCTCCCCTTCTCCCAGTGGCCAGTTTGCCATCGTGCGGCGCTGCCGCGAGAGGGCCAGCGGGAAGGAGTACGCCGCCAAATTCATAAAGAAGCGGCGGGCGGCGTCGAGCCGGCGCGGGGTGAGCCGGGAGGAGATCGAGCGCGAGGTCAGCATCCTGCGCCACGTCCGCCACCCCAACATCGTCACGCTGCACGCCGTGCACGAGAGCCCCAGCGACGTGGTCCTCGTCCTGGAGCTGGTGTCCGGCGGGGAGCTCTTCGACTTCCTGGCCGAGAAGGAGTCCCTGACAGAGGAGGAGGCCACGCGCTTCCTCAAGCAGATCCTGGACGGAGTGCAGTACCTCCACGCGCGGGGCATCGCGCACTTCGACCTGAAGGTACACACCTGCACACACACTTCCACCTGAACGTACACACCTGCACACACACACTTCCACCTGAAGGTACACACCTGCACACACACTTCCACCTGAACGTACACACCTGCACACACACACTTCCACCTGAAGGTACACACCTGCACACACACCCTTCCACCTGAAGGTACACACCTGCAACCCGACAGATCCATACATCCATTATCTGACCCGCTTAATCCTGGTCAGGGTCGCAGGGGGGTGCTGGAGCGTATCCCAGCATGCTTTGAGCGAGCGTCAGAATCTCGCCCTGGCTGGGTCGCCAGTCCATCACAGGGCACACACGCGCGCCATTCACTCACGCCGTCGGCAGACCTGCAGCGCTGGAAGGGTTGCGGTTGTGTTGCAGCCGGAGAACATCATGCTGCTGGATAAGAGCGACCCCAGTCCCAGGATTAAACTCATCGACTTCGGCATCGCCCACCGCATCAGCCCCGGGGACGAGTTCAAGAACATCTTCGGCACGCCCGAGTTTGTCGGTGAGCCTCCGCCGCTGCCGCCAGGGACCGCGGGTACAGGAGTCCAGGTGGCATAGCGCCCAGGGAGCTGGGCCTGTAACTCAAGAGACTGCGGGTTCAAATCCCAAGTAAAGCACTGCCACTGTACACTAGAGCAAGATATTTAACCACAAAAACTTAAGCGATGTAGGGCTTTGTAAGTCATTCTAGACAGCAGCTTCCACAGAAACCTGGAATTCTTGGGCACAAATGATGCGCAAAATGGAACCTTCTGCTGAAATGGCTTTAGTTGCCTCTGCTGAAGTGGCGAAAATGGCGTTGGGTGTTCCAGAAAAACAGCCCCCCTGTTTTGTGCCCCACAGCTCCGGAAATCGTCAACTACGAGCCCCTGGGCCTGGAGGCGGACATGTGGTTAGTCCAGCATGCTGTACATTTCAACATCGCAGTGCTTAAACATTTCAGCATTACTATTACATTCAAACACTACCACCACATTTCAGCATTACTATTACATTCAAACTCTACCACCACATTTCAGCATTACTATTACATTCAAACTCTACCACCACATTTCAGCATTACTATTACATTCAAACTCTACACCACATTTCAGCATTACTAGTACATTCAACTCTACCACCACATTCAGCATTATAGTACATTCAAACTCTACCACCACATTTCAGCATTACTATTACATTCAAACTCTACCACCACATTTCAGCATTACTATTACATTCAAACTCTACCACCACATTTCAGCATTACTATTACATTCAAACTCTACCACCACATTTCAGCATTACTATTACATTGAAACACTACCACCACATTTCAGCATTACTATTACATTCAACCACTACCACCACATTTCAGCATTACTATTACATTCAAACACTACCACCACATTTCAGCATTACTATTACATTCAAACACTACCACCACATTTCAGCATTACTATTACATTCAAACTCTACCACCACATTTCAGCATTACTATTACATTCAAACTCTACCACCACATTTCAGCATTACTATTACATTGAAACACTACCACCACATTTCAGCATTACTATTACATTCAACCACTACCACCACATTTCAGCATTACTATTACATTCAAACACTACCACCACATTTCAGCATTACTATTACATTCAAACTCTACCACCACATTTCAGCATTACTATTACATTCAAACTCTACCACCACATTTCAGCATTACTATTACATTCAACCACTACCACCACATTTCAGCATTACTATTACATTCAACCACTACCACCACATTTCAGCATTACTATTACATTCAACCACTACCACCACATTTAAACAGGATCATCAGCATCACGTTCAAATATTTCAGTCACATTTAAATATCACCATCACATCTCAACATTACCATTACATTCAGGCATTATCAGCATGTATGAACAGGATCATCATGTTTCAACAGTACCATCATATTCCATCATTGCCGACACAATATGTAAAATGTTCAGGACTGATTGTGACCCATGTGCCTCTGCAGGAGCATCGGAGTGATCACGTACATCATGTAAGTGTCATTTTATTCTCAAATCATCGCTGCTGTTCTCCAACCCCCTTCATAAACGCGGAAACAGTCCTTGTTAAAGACGCAAGCTGTAGTCTGTGCATGTATAATCAGTGAGAGTGAATTAACAGGCCGTGATACAGGAGAGAATCATTTTTGTTTAATAAACTGAAGCCAGAATGATTGGTTGGAGAGAAAAAACCCGGTGTACTCACCGGCCCTGGCAGTAGCACGCTGCTGGCTTGGAACCTGTATGTGAATCGACCAATCGCGCAGCCGTTACAGCAGCGATGCCCCGCCCCCTCAGGCTGAGTGGAGCCTCCCCTTTCCTGGGCGATTCCAAACAGGAGACGCTGGCCAACATCTCGGCCGTCAGCTACGAGTTCGACCAGGAGTACTTCGGCAGCACCAGCGAACTCGCCAAGGACTTCATCCGGCGGCTGCTGGTGAAGGACCCCAAGTGAGTCTGAATGCCCACCCCGCTCGCACCCCACCCGAATAACCCAACTGGCCGGACATCATCTGCACCCTGAAACACTTTTAATAATTCATTATTTCATCTTTACTTTTTTTCTGGAAGGTAGAATAAGCAGATAGTTCGATATTCGCAGTCGTCACCTGGCTGCGGAGGCGTATTCTCACTGGTCGAAGGTCAAAGGTCAGCTGTTTCTGTTTTTTCCGGTTTTTTTCTTAGGAAGAGGATGACGATCGATGACACCCTGCAGCACCCCTGGATCAAGGTGAGAGCCCCCCGTTTCCCATTCAGCGTGGAGCCCCAGGGGATCATGGGACTCCAGGGTGTCTGTGCACAGAAAATGGTTCAGTTATAACTGGCTGTTACGTACTGTACCTTACCCTAAAGCTTCACAAGCCCCGGGTGTACAAGCAGAATAGAAAAGGCCCATCAGTCCCTGCATGCTCACATAGGCTGTCACACAGGAAACACAAATGATAATAAAGGTTCTAAATTCCACCCTCATTTCAGCCCAGTTGGGTCAGAAACAGAGCTGCGTAATTCAGTAATTACTTCCGTTTGGAAAAGGATTTACAATCAGCTTATTAATGGAGATGCCCGACACCCTCATTGCTCCCCCCCAGGTGATTAAGAGGCGGAACGTGCGGCAGCAGGACGCTGCGCGGTGTGGGGAGCGGCAGCGTCTGAAGACTGCGAGGCTGAAGGAGTACACCATCAAGTCCCACTCCAGCATGCCGCCCAACAACAGCTACGCCCAGTTCCAGCGGCTCTCGCGCGTGATGGAGGACATGGCGGCCGCGGAGGAGGGCCTGCGCGCCCTGGGGCGGGGCCGGAGGGCCTGCCGCGACGACGTCGCCGCCCTGCTGGCCATCTACGAGGAGAAGGAGGGCTGGTACCGGGACGAGCGGGCGCGGGAGGAGGCCGAGGTGCGGCAGGCGCGCCACGGGCTGCAGGCGGCGCAGGCGCAGAGGAGGCGGAGCCAGGAGGAGGCGCGCGCCGCGCTGCTGGCCGCCGGCGCCCTGCGGCGCAAGCTGGGCCGCCTGGAGAACCGCTACGACGCGCTGGCCGCGCAGGCCGCCTCCCACGCCAGCTGGGTGGAGGAGCTGGTGAGCTCGCTGCACTGCGAGAAGGAGGCCCCGGATTCCGCCATACGCTGAGGTCACTTATTCTGGGTGGCGGGGGGGGGGGGGGGTGGTGGGGAGTGGCGGGGAGTGGCGGGGGTTGGGGGGGGGTGCAATGTTCCAGGCGGGTCAGCGATGCCGTTCCCTGCTCTCTCGCATACGGATGGAGTGATTGCGGCTCACCCGGAATGTCCGCAGTTCCTTCATCTCACCACTAGATGGTGGTAAAGGGACTGTAGAAAAGGAGACCTGCTCAAAACTGCTCATCTTCATAAAGCGGACATTATTTTGTTTTTTGTTTTTTTGCGGGTGGGGGTGAGAGTCAGGCCTGGGTCAAATCATCATTTGAAATACTTTGCCTATGTGCAGTTTCTGCTGCAGTGGTCTACTCTCAGGCTGCAGCCTAGATGGCCCCGCCCCCCATGCTTCAGCCAATCACACATCACCAGCCTCTTCACTCACAAATTCGGCAACTCCAGTCACCCAGCTACCCAGCCAGCTAGCTCATACTAACGGCCACTGCAAAGGTAATTCTGCTTTTAAATCAGTTTTGCTGGTCTGCGAAATGCTTATTTGTTGGTTAGCGGTTATTTCTTAGCTAGCTGGCTTTGATGCCAAGCGCAAGACCCAAGCTAACCAGCAAGCTAGCTAGCTAACTGGCTGGCTAGCTAGCATCTCTAGCTTGGTTTAATTGAGTTCAGTAACACCAGAGTGTCAAATAGTGCACAGAGGTTATAAAGAGAGGGTACAGGGATGTAGAGGGTGATAGAATCAGATCTGGCTCATTATATTGATGGGATACCAGCCTTGGAGACCGACCAATAAGGTCCAGCCTTTCAGGCTTTCCGCTACAACATCCTTACAGGCTGAGTAGTACTCTACAGTCATTAACTGCTCTTCTAACCCCCTACCAGGCTGGTTATAGTAGAGACAGCCTATAGTAGACACAGATAAATGCCACTAAGCATGTTGGTTCGTCCTACATCCTCCATCCAGGCGGATCTGTCCTAATTCGATCAGTGTTGGAAGGTTAGGCCCAGTTCCAACCTTTGAGCCTGGTTATGAAGAATACAACTGACTTGCAGGCTGGTCATTCGTCAAATAATGCCTTGCAGGCTGATGCTTTTTGAATTTAGGGCGTGTCTATAACCAGCCTGGTAAGGGGTTAGAAGAGTAGTTGATGACTGTAGAGTACTACTCAGCCTGTAAAGATGTTGCAGCTCTAAGAGTGAAAGGCTGGACCTTATTGGTCAGCCTCCAAGGCTGGTATTACATCAATATAATGAGCCAGATCTGATTCTATCACCCTCTACATCCCTGTACCCTCTCTTTATAACCTCTGTGCACTATTTGACACTCTGGTGTTACTGAACTCAATTAAACCAAGCTAGAGATGCTAGCTAGCCAGCCGGTTAGCTAGCTAGCTTGCTGGTTAGCTTGGGTCTTGCGCTTGGCATCAAAGCCAGCTAGCCAAGCAATAACTACTAATTAATTACCAATAAATAAGCATTTCACAGGCCAGCAAAACTGATTTAAAAACAGAATTGCCTGTGCAGTGGCGTTAGTATGAGCTAGCTGGCTGGTGCACTGGGTGGCTGGAGTTGTCAAGTTTGTGAGTAAAGAGGCTGGTGACGTGTGATTGGCTGAAGCCCGGTGGGGGGGTGGGGGGGTCGTCCTCCAGCCTGCAGCCTCGATATCAACAGTTGTGGCAAAAAAAAGGCACACAAGCAAACACCCCAACAAAAATTCCAGTTGATTAACCGCCTGTTTTTAATCCTGTTAAAAGAAACGTCCATTATCACAAAGTTCATGCACTGCAAAAGATAGATGCAGTTTTACTCATGTGAATTGAGTATTCCCAACTTTTAAAATACAGTTAGTCATTACAACAAAATTAAAAACGGCTTAAAAAAGAGGTCTTTTACAGAGTGGTTCTGGCTTTCAGTTTTGTAACATGTTTTGCTGAAAAATTCTCATGGAATTTTCAGGATTTTAAAAGTTACAAAATTTCAAATATATATCTGACCCACCTGTGAAAACCTTTTGCACTCTCCCTCCCTCCCTCCCTTCCTCCTTCCCTCCCTCCTTCCCTCCTCTCCCCCATGCAGAGAGACTCGCAGCAGTTCCCCCAGAGCAGCCGCAGTACCTTAACTTCACCATTAGATGGTGCTAAAAGGACTCTAGAAAGGGAATCTCACTGAAAACTGTTCTCATTCATAAGCGTAGTAGTAGTAGGAGTACTGGTCTGGGATTAGTCCTGGCGTTTGGGTCATAAAGGATGTTAGGAGACGAGCAGGAGCATCCTGGTCTCAGTTCAGCTCTCTGTGGCCCTTCATGAACCCGGGCCCCTGATTATGTTCTTTAATGGGTTTCATATTTTACTGTAAACACGTCTGAGTTTGTCCTCCTGAACGGGTCACTTTCAATCTGTGGATAACTGTAGACTACAGTCACATGCTGTGGTCAATAGGAGTGGGTGTGTGTATGAAATTAAAATCAAGTCCATCGCTATTCAACCATGAAGCTAGCCTTTCATCGATGTCAATGAAGAGCTGGGATAGTTCAGATAAATAGTTCATTGATCCACCGGCTTATTTTTATGGGTGAATGTGAATCCCACTGCAGGGAGTTATAATTTTCACATACTGGGAGTACGTGGAAATCTCTACCTTTACCTGGGGTGAAATGTGAGCTTTGATTTATTAAAACATTGAATCACGATTCATGTAAATTAATTGGCATAATTGTCCTTTTCATTTTGTGAAATGGATGTGTTTTTGTGGAGGCATAAGTTTCCTATGCATAAAAGTCATATTTATGATTTTATTTCAGCCTTAAAAGGATAACTTAGTACTGTACACTATTCCAATGTAGGGGCATTGGCTATATGGACTGACTGAAAAAGCTAGCTTTGTGAAGTGATATTTGCGGTCACTGTCGCATGCAATCAGTACTGGTTTCTTGAGACAGGTACATATTTTAATTCAGGTGGCAATAACTGCTTAATTTAAGTGGGAGAAATTCTCTTTTAAAACTAGTTTTGGTGTGACGGTGTGAAAACTCCATGTGCAAACCTGCCTGTGTAATTTTACTGCTTCTGCGTATCCAAGCTGCAGCTTCAGAACTGTGTTTTTCTGGGCCAATCAAACTGCAGCGTTGTGTTCTACTCTGACGTCATTATGTAGCCAAATGAACGTCACTTATTAATCTCAGCTTCAATGACGTCACAGAGAAGCCGTAATTTATGGAGTACGACAGGCCTGGAAGTTGTAATCACACCACCTGCACCCGAACATCTGAGTAAAATGGCCGTTTCCCCAGACCTGTACTGTGCTGACCGCACACGTGACGTTATGCTCGTGTAGCAGACGCTCTTATCCTGAGTGAACTGCAGCGTAAGCGAACAGAGGTTCAGTTGAACCTGATTTATACGAGTAACAGTACCAGACCTGGGCCAACAGCTTTCCCGGGCCAGCGGGTTTAAGTGCAACATCAATAAAGCACTAAATTGTAAGCTAACATATGCCAGCCTCGAACCACGAACTATAGATCCATGCACCTAACATCTGTATTAGGCCATAAAGCATGCTATAACGATTGTGAAGGAAATCCAAGATTATTTTTTAAATTCCAAGATGCAGCCTGAAAATGCTTAATTAAACGCTTCCTGTGGCCTTCTGTAGGTTGACTCGTCTCACTCCGACCCAGCCACTGCAAACAGTATATCCACCAAAAACAGTCAGCATGCCGTTAATTCAGTCGTCTGGAATTTGCATCGACTGTTAGGTTGTCTTTTTATTCTGTAATGACCTAAGACAAAAAAAGGACATTCCAGAACGCATGAGGCATTAATGGGACTGACTGTGAATCAGCGCTCTGTTCGGTTACGCGCTTCGGCGAGTGTTCACGTTTTGTTTTTGTTTTTTTGCTTTAAAACTCTCGTATGCTGCTGATGCTTGTGAAAAATGTACGAACTACGCGGCCGGTTCGGTTATGTGAAAAATGAAAAAAGTGTGTGTTTATCTTCAATAAACTCAATAATAGCTTGCATTGGTCCGCTCTCTGTGTCTCAGTTATGCACATGGGTATTTAAGGCATCGATCTGGCACTACTGAAATACAACATCGGGAAAATATATTTTAAAAATGCCCTCAGTCTTCATGAAGCTCATTTCAAGCACTGTAAAAAATGTTGTTTTAATTATAGGCATATAGCACGATATTCTGTGTACTGAGTAAATATTTCTGATTAAAACAGGTAGCTTGCTATCTAGTAAGCAGGCAAATGATGAAGGAAAGTAGCTACATTACTTATTTATTTGCTGCTATCAAAATATAAGATCTTACGCCGCAAATGCGAAGACTTCTCGTCTTCTGTTACGTCATACTTCATAGGTCACATAGTTCTGATATAAGAATCGCATTCTACAGAATTCCACCTGCGTTTTCCAGGAGCCAGCGTGTTCGCTATGTGCACATTTGGAAAACTAAGTCCAGGTCCAATTTGATTTTCCGGGCCGTGAACAAAAAAATGCCACGGAAGATTTTATCACAGGTGGGCTTCGACGCCACTGTTGACAGCCTTGTGGAAAGGACAGAGAGTGACAACTCGGCGAAGGAGGTGAATTGTTTGGACGTCATTCGCGTCATTCAGCGAACGCTCGGTTATCTAGCCGGTCGGGTAGACGTTTAACCTGCTAGTGTAATTTGCATGTGGCTGACGGCACACGGGTGACGTCGGCTGGTATCTAAATTGCTCCCGTTCGTTTTATTTTATTCAGGTTAATAATCAAGAAAAACAAAAGGAAACAATGGAGGGTATTATCTGCAAGCAGCGCGAGAGCGTTCGTATGATGTGTGCCCAACTGAAACAGGTGAGACCGCTCTGGTCCCAAACCACCTTGCAGTTTGTCTAAGAAAAGAAGCTTCCTGAAAGCCGTCAAGTCCTAATGAGGAACAATTTTTTCATCAACTTGACATTCATTCATTCACTAGCAGTTTAATCATTTAGATGCTCTGCAAATCCATTTGCCACCACTTTTATCTGTTCACTGCTGCTTTCGCTACTATGTTTATTAAATACAGTGCATAAGTACAGCAGAGGCAATTTTTGGGATTCTCCCTTAATCTGGGTAATTTTTAGGAGCTCTCTCTCTCTCTTCTTCCAGAAGAGGGTCTGGAAGACCATAGAGAAGCTGGAGAAGATGGAGGATGAGCTGACGCAGGATGTGGGGGAGATCTACCTGTGTGAGAACCCCAGGGACAAGCAGGCAGCTGAAAACGTGGAGTCATCAGAACTGGTCGACTTTGGGACCGCTATGGAGGAGAAGGAAAACAGGTGAGCAGGACAGCTTGGACCAGAGGTGTGTCTGTTTGTGAGAGAGTGAGATCACCTGGGTCTGGACTCTGGTCCTGATTTGAGGAGAATGACACCAAGTGTTTCCAGATCTGGTCCTGGTGAGCCACAGGGTCTGCTGAGGTCCCCAAATCTTTCCTGGTGAGCCACAGGGTCTGCTGAGGTCCCCAAATCTTTCCTGGTGAGCCACAGGGCCAGCCTGTAATATTCCCAGCTAGGCCTTCCTTTGGGGTTGGAATTCAAGTGTTCTCTGGCCTGCTGCTCTTGGCCAGCTGAGAGCACAGGGAGGGTAGTGGTCTTGGCCAGCTGAGAGCACAGGGAGGGTAGTGGTCTTGGCCAGCTGAGGGCACAGGGAGGGTAGTGGTCTTGGCCAGCTGAGAGCGCAGGGAGGGCAGTGGTCTTGGCCAGCTGAAAGCAGAGGGTGGGTAGTTGTCTTGGTCAGCTGAAAGCACAGGAAGGGTAGTGGTTGTGTGGCTCATTAGCTCCACTGCTTGTGCTGCAGGGTGAGAATGGCTAGGCTCCACAGCGCCGCCCTTCAGGAGAAGCTGCAGATTGTGTCTAAGGTGGCCGCCAGAGCGGAGAGGAGAGCGAAAGAGTGGGAGCAGGTGCTGCAGGAGGAGGAGCAAAGGAGCAAAGTATGGAGCAATCTTGACTCCCTCAGGGAGCCTGGTGATTGGGTAGTGTGGGAGTGTGGTGGATGATTGGCTGATTGGTTTTGCTTGTTGCCCAGGAGATGGAGTCTCGACACTGCCAGCACCAGGAGGCCCTGTCTGCAAAAACACAAGAACTGCAGTGCCTGAAATCCAGGGAAAACGTCCTGTTGGCCAACATCTCTGCTGGCCAGGCCACCATCACGGGTCTGCAGAAACAGCAGAGTGAAAACGAGCAGGTTTTAGTCAAGAAGAAGGAGCTGGCTCACGACCAGGCAAGAGATTGGCTCTTTCCTGTTTCCTGATTTCAGTATGTATGTGACACCTGTCGTACACCTGACGTTCGTTAAGAAGTGTGTCCAAGTGCACAGAGAGAGAAAGAGGGAGAGAGAGAGGGGGGGGGGGGGTGGCCTCTGTGTGCGATGTACAGGAAGCCCTGAGCCAGACCGGGGCCAGGTCTCACCACTGCACGTGTGTGAAACAGGAAGTCCGGATGGCAGCTGTGGAGAGGAAGGTGCAGGCCTTGAGTGAGGAAGAGGAAAGGATGAAGGAGAGGAAGACTCTGCAGGAGGAAGAGTCTGATCTGGCCAAAACCCTCCGGGAGAAAAAGGAGACAGCCTACAGGCTGAGGAAACAGCAGAAGAACACAAAGGTGCCTGATAACATTCATGGATGTATTAAAGCTGGGTGTATAAAGCTTTGTGGATGTGTTAAAGCTTTGTGAATGTGTTAAAGCATTCCCTGTGGTTTCAGATGGAGCTGCGCAGTGGCAGGAGGGCAGTGGAGAAGACTGCAGATGTGCACAGAGATCTGAGCTTCCAGGTGGAGGAGATGCAGCTGGAAACGGATGCTTCTGTGAGAGAGCTGCAGAGGCAGAGTACAGAGAAGCAGGTTAGAAACCTGCCTGTCTTGCTCAAGGGTACAATGGCAGTGTCCTGCTTGGGAACTGTGCCGGCAACCACTGGGTTACAAGCCCAGTTCCCTAAACATTACATCACACTGCCGCATGGGAAATGCTCCCAGCGTCCCCTATCTGTCCATACACATGTTGCAGACGTTTTGGCAGTGTAGCTCTTGGAGTACGTAACCGTGGTAACCAGGCCTGTTTCCGTTTCCCCGCCTCCTGTTTCCAGGGCGCCTTGAGGAAGGAGACCGCGCTCAGACGGGACGTGAAGCGTGCGAGCGGCCGCGCCCAGAGTGAGGCTGACCGGCTCGTCGCCGCGGAGACGAGGAGGCTGCAGCTGGAGCTGGCGGTGAAGGAGCTGGAGGTGGAGAACGCCTTCAAAAGAGAGATGCACCTGGCAAAGATGGTCATCTCCCGCCAGGGCCCCAAGAAACTCAGGTATACTCACCTACATCTCAGATACCACCAGCCATGGAACTCAGGTATATGCACCTACATCTCAGATACCATCAGCCATGGAATTCAGGTATATGCACCTACATCTCAGATACCATCAGACATGGAATTCAGGTATATCCACCTACATCCCAAATACCATCAGCTGTGGCACTCAGCCAAGGTAGATCACAATCCATCAGAAATACCTACCGTTAGCCAAGAAACTCATATATATCAACCTGAGTCAAAAATACCAACCGCCAACCATATTTCCCGATATCAGCCATGAAACGGCCGTCAGAAATGGCAGCCGTAAAAGCCTTGTCTCCTCCTTGTGGTGCGTCAGGGCCGAGGTGAATCAGAAGCTCTGTAGAGCAGAGACACTGAGGAGGAAGTACGAGACCACAGCAGCATCCAGCCTCCGCTTCCAGGGAGGCGATAGGACCCCACAACCTCACATGGGCAGGGTCAGTCGGGGCTTTCTGAACACACCACACACCCTACTCACTACGCCACACACACCCTACACTCACACCACACACCCTACACTCACCACAGCACACACCCTACACTCACACCACACACCCTACACTCACCACAGCACACACCCTACACTCACACCACACACCCTACACTCACCACACCACACACCCTACACTCACACCACACACACCCTACACTCACCACGCCACACACCCTACACTCACCAGGCCACACCCTAGACTCACCACACGCTTGGTTTCTGTGATACATATGTAGCACATGCCCATATCCGCCCATCTCAGTCATATTGAAAACTAATTTAATTATTTTACTGTCCGTCTGACCTCTAGACCTGTGAGGACGCGGGGCTGCAGGGCAGGCTGGAGCGATGGACTCGGAGAGTGAGCGGGAAGCAGGAGGAGGTGAAGGTGCTGAAGAGCACCCTGCACGCCCACAGGAGCCGAAACGCAGAGCCCCGCCCATCGCCCGGGCCCACCCCCACATCCGGTACGTTCCGTGGCCTCCTGTCTGGACTCACTCTGCGCTCCAGCCCTCGCCCGATGTGCGAATAAAGCACTCCCAGTGTCCCTAGATATACAGGTACTGTATCTCCCCCTCATACTTACTGAGACATGAAGTGGCCAGGGCATGCAGTGGAGGTGCAGACCGTGGGGTGTTAAAAAATTTAATAATAGCAATTTTCCGAATGCACAAAGTGCTTTACAGCAATGAAGGGGAACTCAACTCACCCACCACCAATGTGTAGCACCCTGGGTGATGCATGGCAGCCATTTTGTGCCAGAAAGCTCACCACACATTAGCAAAGGTGGAGAGGGAGAGAACATTTTTTTAGCCAATTAAATCGGGATGAATTGGTGGCAAGTTTTGCAAGAGCCAGATCCGATCTGGGATTTTGCCAGGACACCGGGGAACCCCCTACTCTTTGCGATAAGTGTCATGGGATCTTTAATGACCACAGTGAGTCAGGACCTCGGTTTAACGTCTCATCCGAAAGACGGCATCTCCTACAGCACAGTGTCCCCGTCACTGCACTGGGGCATTGGGGTTTATTTGACCAGAGGGAAGATTGCCCTCTGCTGGCCCACCAACACCACTTCCAGCAGCAACTCAGTATTCCCTGGTGGTGTCCCATCCAAGTACTAACCAAGCCCACACCTGCTTAGCTTCAGCCATTCGGCAGAAGCAGAGTGCATGGAGGTATGGCTGCTGGCCATGCTTGTCATACTGTTGGACACCCTCTGGACTAGGGGTCCCCAGCGCTGGTCCTGCAGAGCTACAGGGCCTGATGGGGTCCTCAGTTTTTGTCATTCAAAACATGACAAGTAATTTACTCATATCCTTAGTTTTTAGTCAGAATGTGTGTGTGTTCCACAGCTAAGCATCATGGGAAACAGAGCAGAATGTGTGTGTGTTCCACAGCTAAGCATCATGGGAAACAGAGCAGAATGTGTGTGTGTTCCACAGCTAAGCATTATGGGAAACGGGCAGAATGTGTGTTCCACAGCTAAGCATCAGGGGAAACGGGCAGAATGTGTGTGTGTTCCACAGCTAAGCATCAGGGGAAACGGGCAGAATGTGTGTGTGTTCCACAGCTAAGCATCATGGGAAACAGGCAGAATGTGTGTGTTCCACAGCTAAGCATCATGGGAAATGGGCAGAATGCGTGTGTTCCACAGGTAAGCATCATGGGAAATGGGCAGAATGTGTGTGTTCCACAGGTAAGCATCATGGGAAATGGGCAGAATGTGTGTGTTCCACAGGTAAGGATCCTGGGGAACAGGCAGAATGTGTGTGTTCCACAGCTAAGCATCAGGGGAAACGGGCAGAATGTGTGTGTTCCACAGGTAAGGATCCTGGGGAACAGGCAGAATGTGTGTGTTCCACAGCTAAGCATCAGGGGAAACGGGCAGAATGTGTGTGTTCCACAGGTAAGGATCATGGGAAATGGGCAGAATGTGTGTGTTCCACAGGTAAGCATCAGGGGAAACGGGCAGAATGTGTGTGTTCCACAGGTAAGCATCATGGGAAACAGGCAGAATGTGTGTGTTCCACAGGTAAGGATCCTGGGGAACAGAAGCTTGTGGAGGAGAAGAAGGCCTTAGAGGAAACGTGCAGCGCCAAGAGGAGAAAGATCCTCGAGCTACAGCACGACATTAAGGTCCGTCTGTTCAGCTGCATGTGCAGTGTTTTCTTCTGACCTGTTTCTGCATGAACAGACTGTGTGAGGCTCTCTCTGACCTGAGAGAGCAGAGTGTTGTGGTCTCTCTCAGGTCTAAGAGAGCAGGGTGTTGTGGTCTCTCTCAGGTCTAAGAGAGCAGGGTGTTGAGGTCTCTCTCAGGCCTAAGAGAGCAGGGTGTTGAGGTCTCTCTCAGGCCTAAGAGAGCAGGGTGTTGTGGTCTCTCTCAGGTCTAAGAGAGCAGGGTGTTGTGGTCTCTCTCAGGCCTAAGAGAGCAGGGTGTTGTGGTCTCTCTCAGGTCTAAGAGAGCAGGGTGTTGTGGTCTCTCTCAGGTCTAAGAGAGCAGGGTGTTGTGGTCTCTCTCAGGTCTAAGAGAGCAGGGTGTTGTGGTCTCTCTCAGGCCTAAGAGAGCAGGGTGTTGTGGTCTCTCTCAGGTCTAAGAGAGCAGGGTGTTGTGGTCTCTCTCAGGCCTAAGAGAACAGGGTGTTGTGGTCTCTCTCAGGCCTAAGAGAGCAGGGTGTTGTGGTCTCTCTCAGGTCTAAGAGAGCAGGCTGTTGTGGTCTCTCTCAGGCCTAAGAGAGCAGGGTGTTGTGGTCTCTCTGCAGGGACAGAAGACTGCCCTGGATAAGCTGCTGCGGGAGGAAGCGGTCCAGACGCGCTGGGTGGCTGAGGCTGGGCTCTGGGTGCAGTCTCTGACAGAACAGCTGGGATCCCAGGAGGCAAAGCTGGACCAGGCACATCAGCAGGTCAGACCCACACGCTCACAGCACATTTAACGCTCATTTATATGCGAAGGAAAAGGAGGCTATTGGACAGCTCATTCTGCTAGGACTGCTCGGGTCCTGGTGCAGTGACATACCTGGGCATGTCAGTACCGAATGTGACCACAGGGAGGCGCATGAATCTATCAGGATTGAAAGGAAAGGATTTTAAACATGAGAAAAATGGGGACCAGGATGAAAATGACACATCTGTCCTAATCCCAGTGGTCAGCGCTTACCTGTCCTAATCCCAGTGCTCTGAACGCTCACCTGTCCTAATCCCAGAGCTCTGAGCTAACCTTGGAGGCCCAGTCAGCCTGGAAGACCCAGGAGAAGACAAAAGAGGACGAGATGGAGGACATCAAACTGTGCGAACTCCTGGACTTCAGCAGGGAGGTGGACCTGATGCTCCTGGCAGTTATGGACGAGCAGACTGACCTGGGATCAGTCCTACAGGCACAGTTTCAGCAGGTAACACAGCAGGCTGACCTGAGATCAGTCCTACAGGCACAGTTTCAGCAGGTAACTCAGCAGGCTGACCTGAGATCAGTCCCACAGGCACAGTTTCTGCAGGTAACTCAGCAGACTGACCTGAGATCAGTCCCACAGGCACAGTTTCAGCAGGTAACTCAGCAGACTGACCTGAGATCAGTCCTACAGGCACAGTTTCAGCAGGTAACTCAGCAGACTGGCCTAGGATCAGTGCTGCATGGCGTTTCAGCAGTAACCAGAGGACTGGCCTGCTCAGGACAGCTGCGGTGCGCGTTTAGCACAGGGACCTGGGTGAGTGGGAAGGATCATGCCTGGTAGAGCTGCAGGTAGGGATGGTTTACTCAGCCTTCATGATACAATACTTCATCCTCAAACCACCTGGGGATACTCACCTCCAACCAACCTCACCCAGAGCGAGGCGCCGGGGCCAAACGCCTACCTGTACCTCCCCCCGCAGCGCGGCCAGGTACGCTGGACACACCTGACCCCCGCACACCACACCTCTATACAACCACACCTTATTCTCAAGTCTCATTACTGTGTATCTGTCTTGTGTGTGTGTGTGCATACATGTGTGTATGTGTGTGCGTGTGAATATGTGTGTGTGCGTGTGTATGTGTGTGTGCGTGAATATGTGTGTGTGTGTATGTGCGTGTGTGCATGTGTGCGCGCTGTGTAACATCTCCACCAGCAGGGGCAGCAGTGAGACTCTGGCGCCATCTTCCCGCTGCGAGGACTGGGACTCGTCTGACCTGACGCTGAAGCTGGCGGTAACCCGGGTCCTCCTCTGCGCCACTCTCCTCCCAGACTCCCCCCAGCGCTCCCCCCCCTGTAGCCACGGCAACGGCAGCAGCCCCCCCACCCCACGCTGCCCCCCCAACAGCCCCGTGGACAAACCACAGTCGCCACATCCGTCAGAGCGAGACGGACAAACCGGAACCCTACTGGAGGAGACCAGTCAATTAACCAATTATTCAATTAAAGAGGAACAATTAACAATTAACAATATTACTAAGAACTATTAACAATAAATGAAAACCATATGTGCAGACAGTTTTATTTATTATGGAGAGAAATGTATCATTTCCCCCCTGGAGCACAACATGATTATATATCTGACTGACTCACAGCGTTCTCTGATTGGGCGCTTTGATCTGGACAAGGCCTGCTGGACTAGGAGGTGCGGTAAGGGTGCCAGTCGTGAGCTTTCATTCAAATCCGGCAACGGCCAACACTGGCTACAGCCAAGTCGCAAGAAACATGAGAGTGATTTATCTTTACCAGAAAAAAAAACATTTTGATATGTTTAATTTTGACATATCATACTTAAATTCCATCCATCCATCCATTATCTATACCCGCTTATCCTGGGCAGGGTTGCAGGGGGTGCTGGAGCCTATCCCAGCGTGCATTGGGCGAGAGGCAGGAATATACCCTGGACAGGCCACCAATCTATTCACACTTAAATTGCCAGTGCAAATTAAGCCAAATTTAATTATTTAATTTATGGCATATCCAACTATAAATAAATAAATAAAAATTCTGTATATTCTATGGTACAATTTTATATTAAATAAATAAATACAAAACTTTCCACATTAAAAAATGCTAAATTGCGCAGATACACAGACTGTATGTTCTAATCATCGGCTTGATTCTGCCTGCAATATTCTGTACCCAATGAAGCAATGTTGTTTTAATTTTCCACAGTATAAACATTCTCCTGTGTGTTCCTAAAGAATACAACAGAACTGGTTGCTCTTTAAGCCAAGTATCTTTAATAAGAAAGGGAATCCATTTAGGAAAACACTTAACACTCGATCCACTAACAACGGTCAACACCACACTGAAAAGCACTATTCACAGCAGTAATCGATGCCCTCTAAGAGAGGCTGTGCGCATGCGTACATCAGTAACAGGAACAACCACCTCATTAGGAAGAAGAGTAAAACTCAATTTGTCACCACTGCCAGAAACCTCCCGGATACACCAAACAGCGGAAGTGTCTGAGTGGGCGAAGGGGCGCGTGTAGTCTTACCCGCTGCTCCTGGACCGGGACTCATGACTACAAAATAGTGTTTAACTTTTCCTCTGTGATAACAGAGGAAGGAGGAGACTGCTTTCCGCCAGTCGTGTGGCTCTACACTGATCGCTGTCTATCATGGTAGACACGGATGTGCCTCTGGCTTGTCAGAGACAAGACACAGACACAGTTTTGCATCTTGCTACAGCACTATTGTATAGGCGAGTGACTGCGGGGTGCAGATATCCTGAGTTCTGTGTGTATGTTAGGACCTTAAACCCATTAGATGTGCAGCGGTAAGAGTCAAAGAGGAATGCCAGGTCAAAGTGCATGCAGCTTATTGTACAGTGTGTTCAATAATGCCAGTGCACAGTGGTGCGTAGTGTGTAGTTGAATGGCTGTACGCATACGGTGCGCAGGAAACCGTGACGACGAGTCTCGCCAAACCGTTCCACTTTTCCGCCGATATGCTGGAGAGTGGAAGGAAAAGCCCGAGTGAAATAAAAACATGGACGTGGCGACGTGACCCTGCGTGGGTTCGCTGGCGTACTGCCGAAAAACACGACGGAGTTCTCTCCCACGCTCGGAGCACGGTTACAGGGGCTTGGCTGGTGAACCTTCAGAAGTGCACGACTCGCGGAAATTATTCCCACACTGCGAGCAGCGGTACGGACTCTCCCATGTATGAGCTTGCTGGTGTACCCTCAAAATAATTAGGGGGCGAAACTCCACACTGGTAAGGAAGTTCCCCTGTATGGGCTCGCTGGTGGTTCTGTCGGAAGTGATAAATACCTTCAGTGGGAGCAGCGGTACAGGTCCTCACTCACCTGTGTGCGCTTGCTGGTGTTGCTGCGGTGCGTCTGACCTGCTGAAGGTCTTCTGGCCCTGGTGCGGCGGCTTCCCTGTGTGGGTCCGCTGGTGGCGATTCAGATGACACGAGCGAACGAAACGCTTCCCGCACTGGGAGCACTGGTACGGACGTTCCCCCGTGTGGATTCGCTGGTGTTCCTGCAGAATCCATAAGGTCTTATAGCTCCTCCCACACTTGGAGCAGTGGTACGGACGCTCACCTGTATGAGCTTTCTGGTGCGCCTTCAAAATACTCAAGCGGACAAAACTCTTCCCGCACAAGGAGCACTGGTACGGGCGCTCACCTGTGTGGGTTTGCTGGTGATCTTTCAGCGTACCCAACCGGATAAAGTTTCTCCCACACTGGGAGCAGTGGTACGGGCGCTCACCTGTGTGAGTTCGCAGGTGTTCTCTCAGAGAACCTAACCGACTAAAGCTTCTACCACACTGGGAGCAGTGGTACGGGTGCTCACCTGTGTGGGTTCGCTGGTGTCCTCTCAGATGACACGAGCGTCTGAAGCTCTTCTCGCACAGGGGGCACTGGAACGGGCGCTCACCTGTGTGGGTTTGCTGGTGATCTTTTAGAGCACCCAATCGGCTGAAGGTTCTCCCACACTGGGAGCAGTGGTACGGGCGCTCACCTGTGTGAGTTCGCAGGTGCCCTCTCAGATCACACGAGCGTTTGAAACTCTTCTCGCACAGGGGGCAGTGGTACGGCCGCTCACCTGTGTGAGTACGCCGGTGCTCCTTGAGATCACTTAACTGTCGGAAGCTCTTCTCACACTGGGAGCACTGGTGCGGGCGCTCGTCTGTGTGAGATCGCTGGTGGACCTTCAGAGCGTATAAATAGTAGAAGCTCTTCGCACACTGGGAGCACGGATATGCACATTCTTTTTTATGTATTTTCTCGTGTCTTGTCAGCATTGATTTAGATTTGAAGCTCGTCCCGCACTGGGAGCACTGGTACGGGCGCTCGTCTGTGTGAGCTCGCTGGTGTACCTTCAGATCGTATAAATAGTAGAAGCTCTTCCCGCACTGGGGGCACGGATGCCGCCGGTCTTTTTTGTGTATTTTCTCGTGTCTCGTCAGCAGCGATTTTGACTTGAAGCTCTTCCCACAGTAGGAGCACGTATGGGCCCCTGGAGCGCCTGTGTGGGACTGTGTCGGGGTGGGGTGCTGATGTGTGCTGCTGGGAGGTTGTGGGGACCCCAGAGTCCTGCTGAGCTCTTCTGGGTGAACCTTCTCAATGTGCTGCTGAAGATTCTCTTCCTGTGCGTGAACGAATGGGCACTGGGAGCAGGCCAGGGCCTGAGACGCCATCTCAACAGCTTGTCCTGAGGAAAGGGAAGGTGTGGAGGTGTGAGGCTCATAGGAAAGAGAGAAGATGTGAAGCTTATAAGAAAGAGAGAAGGAAGATGTTGATAAACACAAACATTACTGCAAAAGTGCAATATTGGATAAAACCACAATTCTACATCTTAGAGAGTAACCGTGTGATCTGTACCTGTGTTTTGGTTCCTGGGAGAGATGACAGGAGAAATGAGGTAGGCTTCACCACAGATCCTGTTCAAGATAAATAAAGGCATGTCATTTAAACCAAGACACAGTGAAGAGAGGAGACACACAGTCCAGCTCATCGTTCTCTCTTACCCGCTCTCTGATGAAGATGGCAGCAGTTTCAGGGGTCTCTCCAACTGGCCAATCGTCTTCCTCTTCCGGGTCATGACCTGACCCTTCAGTCTCAGTGATCCGTTTCCTCTCAGTGGTGAGAGCTCATGCCGTCTCCATGGAGATCTCGCTCGATGACCTCTTGTGCAGACCACTGGATGAGGCGGTGATGCCACAGGAACTGAACTACTGCCAATTTCAAGTCGGCGAATCAGCACTCTAGGCTGTTTTAGCAGACAGGAAGTCACCAGAGGAGACAGCACCTCCACTTCCTGTTGTCCATGTTCAGATTTGACTCCATTCTTCACCATTTTGTGAGTTTGTGAAAATTTAGTATCACGTCTCTCCCTCTGTTTATACCTCTCCTTTTCTTCCTCCTTCCTGCATCCCTCACCTCTCACACTATCCTTCATCCCCATTTTCACACTCTCTCTCTCCCGATCTTCCTCCTCCTCCTTCATGTTGGTTAGTACGTCATTTTGCTCTCTGCTCATCAGATACCCAGTCTTCCTCTCTGTCCTGTCCTCTACGTCTCCACATCTGTTCAAACTTGACCTCGTCTCCACCCCTACATAATCTGAGCTGTCCATCACGGATTCTGCCTTTATGTCTTCACCTGAAGAGGTGGAGCCTAAACATTTCATGCAGTCAGTTATGGATTCTGATTGGCTGCTGGCGTTTGTCATTTTGATTGAATCCACCACTCTTTGAGCAGGAGAGCTGGACATAGAGGTCAGCTTGCACTCCTCTGTGGACGGAAGTGTTGCTGTGAGTGAATTAACAGATGTAATGGTACAGATGACAATTATTCTACACAATATCTAAAGCTGCCCCTAGAGATGGTTCACAATTTCAAAAGACAAATGTATAGGTGGGGCAGGAGCATTTCATACAGTCAGTGGTGAATTCTGATTTGCAGCTGAGTGGGAGTGGTTTGTGCTATTGCCTGGATAATAAAGGAATACCACTCATGTCAAACTCTCACAGAACTCCGTTGTACCTGAGAAGGGTCTTCAGCTGGTCTGTGTAAGAAGTAGACCGCACACAGACCTCCAGGACAGAGGGGGCAACACTGAGCCAGGACACCATCTGAAGGATAAGACTAGAGGGAGATTCAAACAATGAACTGTCTAAGAACTAGAAGGGAAACATGCTCACGAGGTCCCATTCTATTCAATTCAATACTTCCGCAAGTGGCACCACCAAAAGATGGCTGGCGCGGCCTTGAAACAGAATTATTGATCAGTCTGCCATGCATTTCCTATGAGAGTTGTAGAAATTCATAAAGCTCACGCCAGTGTAAAGTATGTGCCAAACGCCAATCAACAGAAGTGACCAGCAAAGGTTAGTGTTAGCTAGCGTTAAAACTTGCAGGGAGCCTTATGCACAGATGGTGGTGGTGGGTTGGTTCATTAAAGTGACTATGATGACAACCTACAGCGATAGCTTATTAGGCTAGCAGCAGCTCTATGGAACATTTATAAGAAATTTTGCAAAAATGCACACATCTGTGATTGACTGACTGTCATTGTAGTTGGCGGTGATCAGTGTTAACCAATGGTGGGGTTAACATCCATGTGCTACGCGCGAACTAGCTGACTTGGTTAGCAAACAAATCCGGCTAATTTGTCATAAATTAGCAGTCGTTGCTAGCTACCAATTACAGCGGCACTGTGCAAAAGGGACAAGCTGACCACGTTCACGTGCCATGTCACGTTGGCCAATCAGAGCAGAAATTATGGGCCGTGGAAAAAGCGCCATTTTCAGAAGGTGGTTTCCCTTCTAGTTCTTATACAGTTCACTGGGTTCAAATCATCGAGATATACAAGATCTGGGGACAGCTTCCGCTTACCGGTTCCATGGCTTCCTATGGGAGCTGCTCAATGGCGCACGAAGCCAATTCATGGAGGCAGCCAGGTTTGACTATTTGGGGCTTTTAGCACCAGAGCGTGCGCACTGGGCACCTAAACGTGAAGGTAAAAATGCAGACCATGGACATTAACCCGCGAAGTTGTGCTCCGAGAAAGCTTGTCTGAGGAACTGAGGCTTTGCTGGCTAGCTGCAGGATTTTGTGGAAGAAAACAAGTGACTCTTTGTGACAAGGACATTTCTAATGTGGTTTATAACATTTCTGCAAGTTGAAGCTAAATCAACATAATGTAGTTAGTTATTTGTCATGATTCATCACCATAAACAATGGACACAAGGAAGTTATGGCAGTTAACATTATTATTAGTAATATTAATAGAAATAATATCAAAATAACAATATAATCAAAACAATAACGGTGGATTCATGTAATCCTAGGTTAATCTTAAATAGTCAACCTAATTTGATACATCGGTTCAGTGCAGGCAACTCTCAGTTCAACCATTTTCAACATCGATGAATCAAGCACACTCGTTCATGTGCGGGTGCGCGTACCGTGACGTAAAACCATGCGGACCAAACTGGAACGAAATATATCGCATATCTTCTTCTGTGGGACTCAGAAAAAAATCGATGCCTGGGGAGTATTTAGTTCAGTGTTCTGAAATTTTAGACTTCAGAAAGTACAGTCCAATATAATTTAATTCGGCCAGGGTAAATTCCTAGTTTTGAATGGATTGAATGGGTAAATTTGCGTTTCTGGTACTAGAGGTTTACTAAACTGCAATTCCTCGAGTAACCACTGGTGTTTATGAGCTTCACGGAGAAATGGCAATCCCTGGTCCCTCAAAAGTAAACATAACAGGGCTTCGTTTTTGAAGCTCACTTCCTGGTCTTGATGAGAGACGTTTGCTAGTACTCTGGGCTTCTGGTTTTTATTTTATTTTATTTTATTAAAAACTTAGAAAAAAAAGTCATGTGTTGCTTGGGCTTATATTAACAAATCTGGCCTCTTATTTTTACGTACAAGAAGCGATCACATTCAGGGTAGCCTAACTATGGTTTAATGGCAAAAGCTAACTTGTAAATGTAGCTATTAGGCATTTCCACCGGTTCGCTCACCCACTGTCGCAATTGCTCTTCCGCTTTTGGGCTTGGGAAATCACTGCTGTTTTTCCGCATAAAGCACCGCATTATTAGGCTACCAATTATAGTTGACTGTTCGCTCAATATTCTTTAGTCTTATTAATTTTCAAAAGAAGAATATATAGTCCCTATACCAATTTTAGCCAGGCCTATTACTGACATCTGTGTGCAGTCAAAAAACACCGCTAGATACGCCGGTTTCATTCGTCGAATACTTAGTTTAAAGGCTATAATACGCACCTCCGATTTCCTGCTCGGCAATGCTTAGTGTTTCCATCAACGTGCGAAGAAACCAGGCTTGAAAAGCTTCTAAAACATAGGGTCTCAACCATTGTGCGTACATAGGAACTAGAGAGGGTAGGGGCATGCAGTGTGAAGTTAGCGACAGTAAAGACTTTCGCGCGGATCTGAAACTTTCAAAATAAAAGTCCGACGAGAAAACCAGTTACGTTCAACAAAATGAAATTAATTAAGGAAAAATCGGACTGCAGTTGTCCTAAAATATGAACTATTCGTTTTCTATTTGTACAATATTAAAACAACTTCGATTTTAAACACAGACATTGTAAAACTATTCACAATACTAATATTAATTACAAACAAATCTGTCTTCATTTTTTCTATTTTTTTCCCTACATTTTTAACAATGACAATGCAAAAATTTTAAAGGAGAATTGAAGATAAAATACACCCATTACTTTTAATTATTATTGCAATATCCAATACAACATTACATCAGTACATGAGTTTAACTGAGTGGTAAGGGAAGAATTAGAGTAATTTAAAATGCATTACTTCAACATTCTGTGCTACCTTGTAACATCAACTATACGCTGCTGCCTCCCCTGGACATGTTGTCTCAATGATATGGGGGTGTTTTGAATGCCTTGGACCCTCCACTCTTCAAATATGGTGTCACTTATATCAAATAAGCGTCATAGAAAATGTGGCTGGGGTTTGAACAAGCAGTACATAGGCAAATTTCATTCAATTAAATCCAAATTGCTTTCTGATAGCATAACACATATACTGCACTGCTGCCTCCCCTGGACATGTTGTCTCAATGATATGGAGGTGTTTTGAATACCTTGGACCCTCCACTCTTCAGATATGGTGTGACTTATATCAAATACGCGTCACAGAAAATGTGGCTGGGGTTTGAACATGCATTACTGTGTGGTAGGTGTGGCTAAAGAGTCCATCAAAAGGAAAACGGACTTCACACTGAGCCCAGCAGTAGGAGTGTGGAGTTTACGGCAAATCAGTGGGAAATACACAGCCCTGAGCTCCTCACTTACAGCCCTCAGTGTGCAGAGGAAACCCCAGAGGGTCAGAGTGCAGCTGGACTGGGACAGGGGGGAGGTGTCATTCTCTGACCCCAGTGACAACACTCCTCTCTACACTTTTAAACACTCCTTCACTGAGAGAGTGTTTCCATTCTTCTATCCTGATTATATGTTTAACATCCCACTGAAGGTGTCCACTGTTTCCCCCAGGATTTCTACCCTCACCTGATCTACATGGAAGAAGGATGAGACTTTCACCTGAGACTTTTTTGGTGTTGGCTCCTCTAAAGCTGGCGGTATACTCAGTAAGAAGAAAGAACTTCAGGATTGAGAACCACCGGCGAACATGACCACGAACACCGTTGTCGGTATACTCAGTGAGAACACAGAACCGTTTGATGTCACTCCACACCGCTGGAGCGTGAATAATTACGAGGCAGCTATTAACCGGGGCTGGAATCTCACCCAGACCTCCGTCTCGTGGCTACGCCATGGATGTATAAAAAGAAGGGCTATGCGAGATCA
The DNA here is from genome assembly GCF_018555375.3 of Anguilla rostrata. Taxonomy (NCBI): domain Eukaryota; kingdom Metazoa; phylum Chordata; class Actinopteri; order Anguilliformes; family Anguillidae; genus Anguilla; species Anguilla rostrata. Next base: position 1,000,795 of record NC_057938.1, on the reverse strand, counting down.
CAACGCAAGACAAAAAGTTTAAAGTGTTTAAAGTGGCTTTAGTTTAAAAGAAGTTTTCCAACAGTTCTTCCTGGAGGCCGTCGCACACTGCACCGTACGAACACACAACACCGCGTCTTTTTGTTCTTCAATTGTTCTCATTGCGTCTTTTTGCTCAAAAGGTTCTACTTCTTATGAAGTATACTGCCTACTATAGGGAACGTACATACATATAGGTCTGATGTATGTACGTTCCCTGTTTGTCTAGTGTCTCTGCTGAGTCTGAGTGTGACCTTCCCCAGTTCTAACCCACCCTGCCTGTTTTGAGCTTCTGGTGCCTTTTCACATTACATTACATTTATTTAGCAGACGCTTTTATCCAAAGCGACGTACAAAAGTGCATTTCACGGTCATGAAGTTTATGACTGAGTTCTCTTGTTTTTCCCCAGTTTATTGTGTTTATTCTTGTGTTTTTTTACCTCCTGTGTTTTTTGTGTATTTTTGCCTACGATTCAAGTAAAGACTTTTAGAGTTTCACTGCGTGTCTCTGCACTTGGGCACATCCTGGTGTACCTTGTGACAGAAAGGCTCAGCCAACAGCGATGCGGACCCAGCAGAGGCAAGCCAAGCACAGACCACTGATGCCAACCACGGTGTTACTCCTGGAAGACATAAGAGACACATTCACTAAATCGACAAGCTCTCTCCAACACCATGAGAAACCAAATGGTCCACACTCCAGCACCTGTTCCTGATGCTTCACCTGCACCTGTTCCTGGTGCTTCACCTGCACCTTGTTTCCTGTGCCACCCTCCATTTGGCTCTCTGCCTGCCCCTTGCCCCCCCCTCTCATCCTTACCCCTCTCACCTCTCACCCCCTCACCACCTTGCTCTTTCAACCCCTCACCCCTTCACTCTCACCCTCTCACCTCCATTAGTCTCATCAGTGCTGTAGCTAAGCTATTCTAAAGCACAGCTCTCTCCTTTAGTCTCATCAGTGCTGTAGATGAGCTATTCTAAAGCACAGCTCTCTCCTTTAGCTTCATCAGTGAGGATATTATAAAGAGGAATGGATTGTAGATTCCAGCTCTGGATCTGTGTGTGAATCCTGTTTGTAAGGGAGGGTGTGTGCTTGAGATTAGCTGGGGAATGAGATTCCATTTGGATTAACACACATGAGAGAGAACTGACAGAACCTGAAGAACAGGGCTGGTGTAGAACTGCTGGCAGATCAGCCACTCAAACCTCAGTGGTACAATGCTGCCCCCTGCAGGAAGTGCTGTCTCTGATTGTTAGGCGTGTCTAACAGGAAGAGGGAAGTACAGTTTCTCACACACAGACGCTTCAGTTACGCTGGGGATCTTATGATATGATTTCAATGTATATTTCTCAGATATTTCAGAATTTCTGAAGATTTTGCCTTAGGAATAAAAAAAGGTAGGGAAGAACGGAGATTCGGGACTCAATTAAATTCTGTCTTTTTTAATCTGCAGATTTTGTATTAGAAGTAAGTGAAAGTGAAACTAAATTACAGATTTAGCAGAAATCAGTACTGAGCTCAAAACCAACAGAGACAGAATGGCATCTGGATCTTCTTTCCTGGAAGAGGAGCTCTCATGTCCTGTGTGCTCTGAAATCTTCAGGGATCCTCTTGTCCTGAGTTGCAGTCACAGCATCTGTAAGGCCTGTCTGCAGCAGTACTGGGAACAGAAGGAATCTCAGGAGTGCCCAGTGTGCAGGAGAAGATCTTCTATGGATGTTCCTTTCCCTAACTTGTCTCTGAGGAATACTTGTGAGGCGTTCTTAATGGATAGAGCTAAAGCAGGATCGGAAGTGCTCTGCAGTCTGCACAGTGAGAAACTCAAACTCTTTTGTTTGGTGGATCAAATACCCATCTGTGTCATCTGCCAAACTTCAAAAAAACATGCAAACCATGAACTGCTACCAGTTCAGGAGGCAGCAGAAGACTATAAGGTAACTGATTTAAATATAATTTAGTCTTAACTTTAAAATTTAGTCTTTAGTCATTTATTTTATTAAATTTATATTTGAAATTAAATTTCATTTAAAAGTCATGATGATTGCAATTACTCAGATTTTTAAAAGGTGGCTTTGTTTTGCTGTCAACTACTGAGGCCATACTGAACTTTAAACACAATTTCATAAACATAATTAATATTAAATCTAATATTTTTCATAATTTTGAATTTCTAATGAATAATGAAGTGCATATCTTAAAGTTATGATCTGAAAAAAGAGCCATTTTAGTTTCAGGCCTGACTGCAGTTTGAGATCCTGACTACGTGTCACATGACTGACAAGAGACAGGAGGAGGGGCAGGAGTTGGAGACATTCTCAGAGCTGTGTTAGGGAGCAGTGCTCAGCATGGGACAGTAGGGTCAAAGTTCATGCCTCAGATATATGTGTCTGACACAATGGCCTTAGAGGGCAGATCACTTTAATGTGCAAATGTACTCAAATACAGCATTAAACATTAGTACATTTTCATGTTAAAAGTTTAATTTGCGATACAAACAGAATATTATGTTCCATTTTGCACAGCATCCCTGTTTACCTGGCATGTCCTGACAGAGAAGCAATACACTGATATGTGTCAGTGAAACATTGTTTTTACACCAGCAGGGCCAGAGTCTCATTCTGGTCCCTCTGTCTGAGCAGGGGCTCTTGTGCTGTCTGTGTAGGCAGTGAAGTTTACTGTTGGTCTGTTTCCTCAGTAAAGTGTGGACTCTGTCATTTCTTTCCAGGAGAAACTCAGGACTGCACTGGCTCCACTGCAGGAGAAGCTAAAAGCCTTTAATGCAGTGAAACTAGTTTGTGATCAAACAGCAGAGCACATCAAGGTACTGTACTGAGGCCTTTAAATCACAGTGTTGAAAATGCAGCACTGGACTGTGCTGAAATGGTGGTGCATTATGTTTATTCCAGAGCCAGGCCCAGCACACAGAGAGACAGATAAAGATGGAGTTTGAGAAACTTCAGCAGTTCCTAAAAGATGAAGAGACAGCCAGAGTCACTGCACTGAGGGAGGAGGAGGAGCGGAAGAGTCAGATGATGAAGGAGAAGATTGAGAAGATGACAGAAGAGATATCATCGCTTTCAGAACAAATCAGAGCCATAGAACAGGAGCTGGGAGCTGAAGACGTCTCATTCCTGCAGGTAAGACCAGTTCACTCTGTGTGTGCAGTACTCTATACAAACTGCTGTTAATGCTCACACACCTTCATTTATAGAATATTAATAATATCCTTGCATTTATATAGCGCCTTTCCAAATGCTCAAAGTGCTTTACAGTGAAGGGGAACTCATCTCACCCACCACCGATGTGTAGCACTCACCTGGGTGATGCACGGCAGCCATTTTGCGCCTGAAATCTCACTACATATTAGCGAAGGTGGAGAGGGAGAGAGCATATTTTAGCCAATTAAGTCAGGAGATGATTTGGAGGCAAATTTTGCGAGAGCCAGATCTGGGATTTTGCCAGGACACTAGGAAGCCCCTACTTATAGCGACAAGTGTCATGGGGTCTTTAATGACCACAGTGAGTCAGGACCTCGGTTTAACGTTTCCTTTGAAAGACGGCATCTCCTACAGCACAGTGTCCCCATCACTGCACTGGGGCATTGGGGTTTATTTGACCAGAGGGAAGATTGCCCCCTGCTGGCCCACCAACACCACTTCCAGCAGCAACTCACTATTCCCTGGTGGTCTCCCATCCAAGTACTAACCAAGCCCACACTTGCTTAGCTTCAGCCAGTCGGCAGGAGCAGAGCACATAGAATTTATTTAGAGAATATAGTATTCTCCAAACCACCTTTAAATGTAAACTTGCTAATATTATCAAATCTATTCAAAGCTTATCAAGCAGTAAAATTACAGTCTCCTTTTTGCAGGCAAAGTTTGTTTACAAGTTTCTCATCATTTTAGATCCACTCACTGTACACATACTTAACTATGATGAAGCAGCACATTTATTTTTCTGTGTCATGTGTCATATCTAAAGCTTGTTCAGCAACATACAGTCAGATATTACTTTGTTTTATCTACAGTATTGGCTACATTGATAATAATTCACTCTCTTATTTCAGAGCTACAAGGACACACAAAACAGGTAAGCAAACTCCATCCTCTCTCTTCAGGTTAAATATCTAAAGTAGTTTATTAGCACTGTAGTGTTCTATCAGTGAGGTACTGTGGAATGTGTTTGCAATGTTTCTCTCTATAATAAATACTGCAGCATTAATAATGACTGAGAGAAGTTTTTAAAATACTAAAGTAATGAAAACAATATTTACCTCTACTATAAATACCCCCCCATGCTCCTGTGAGTGTGTCCCTCAGTGGGGTCGGGCTGCTTCATATCTGGCAGCCAGTGGGGCTGTGTGGCAGAACGCTGGGAGGGATGGAGCCATTTTCTTATAGAATGAAGATCTGATGTCACTGCTGATAATCTTCTATGGTAATGAAGCCACGCCCACAGCACAAGTGACTCCTGAATATTATTGCAGAGCCCAGTGCACACTGGCGGATCCAGAGAAGGTCTCAGGAGCGCTGATTGATGTGGCCAAGCACCTGGGCAATCTGAAGTACAAAGTGTGGGAGAAAATGCTGGGGACTGTTCAATACAGTGAGTATTGGGGGCAGGGAGCTCCACATTGTCACCATACAGGGAGAATCTTCAGCATCCTTTCCACAAGCTGATAAAGCCAGTCAGAGTCATATTGGTCCTGTCTGTGTAAGAGCCCTGGAGTGAAGAGACTGAGCACCAGTCCTTAATCTCACTGATGCTCATAATAAAATGCTGCTTTCAGAGTGATACTGTATTTAAGGGGAAGGACAGGAGCTACACAAACACTGACAGGCTTTGCTCCCTCTTATAGGGATTATACAATGTGAGATTTATGAAATATTATTAGCTTTTAGTTATGATGCTTCTCTCACACATGTATCTGAGGCTATAATGGTTGTTTTTGTGAAACCCAGTTTATATCATTAGGAGCCCATTGTGTCTGACGGTTTCCTTTGTGCAGATTAGTGCTGACTTCACTTCTTTGCTTCACAGGCATTTAGCAGAAGCTCTTATCCAGAGCAACTTACACAATATTTACATTGTATCCAATTATACAGCTGCAATGCAGGTTAAGTACCTTGCTCAAGGGTACAACGGCAGTGTCCTACCCTGGAATCAAACCTGTGACTTTTAGGTTACTGCAGCATTTAGTTTACAAGACCAACTCCTTACCCAATGTACTACACTACCACCTATACTACACTTCTGCTGACGTCTCATTCTCTGTCCCTTCAGCTCCTGTGATTCTGGACCCAAACACAGCAAATCCCAAACTCTCACTGTCTGAGGATCTGACCTGTGTGAGACGCAGTGATGAGAGACAGCAGGTTCCTGATAATCCAGAGAGATTTGATGTGTGGCGGTGTGTGCTGGGCTCTGAGGGATTCAGCTCAGGGAGACACTGCTGGGATGTAGAAGTGGGGGGTGAGGCCTGGGCGGTGGGTGTGGCTAAAGAGTCCTTCAGCAGGAAAAGGGATGTGTATCTGTGCCCAGCAGGAGGAGTGTGGGGTATTCAGCGGGGCTTTCAGCGTTATGAAGCCCTGACATCCCCAACTACAGTCCTCACTGTGCAGAGGGAACTCCAGAGGGTCAGAGTGCAGCTGGACTGGGACAGGGGGGAGGTGTCATTCTCTGACCCCAGTGACAACACTCCTCTCTACACTTTTAAACACTCCTTCACTGAGAGAGTGTTTCCATTCTTCTGGCTTGATTTTATGTGTACCGATCCACTGAAGGTGTCCAGTGTTTCCCCCAGGATTTCATTGTAGGCAGGGGGGGTGAGCGGGGGCCTGGTTGGGGGGCTAGTTTGGTGGGGTGGATGGGTGCTGCTGCGATCGTGTTTGGTTGGGGGGAGCATCGATTGCATTTTATTCATTTAGTTTTGCACCCCCCCCCCACTCCCATTTCCTAATGAAACACTGAAAAAAGGATGCAAAAGACAATAAAATATATCAGTTTAACATTGTTAAACTGGCTGAAATAGAGTTGTTTAAACCGCTCTGTGAATGGGATATTTAGCAGTTCTGTTATCCAGTGGAGATGGCTAACTTTAGCTTTAAATCAGTTAGCTGCTCTCCATGGTTTGTAGGGACGGTCCTGAAGCCAGGCCAGCTTCCACACAGACTCCCAGTGTTCTGACTGCTTGGCTGCACCTGTGCTCACAGTGGCTTCTGTGACTGACAATCAGCAGCTTCACAGACATCAGAACAGTTCCAACTGTCTCCATTTTACCCTCATCTCATCTACATGGAAGAAGGATGAGATGCTCATCTCACAGTTTTGTTGTCTCTTAGTCCTGAAAGCTGCATGTTACTAGTTTATTTTGAAATCTTACATATACAAATCACTGTCATGAGTTGCAGTCACAGCTTCTGTAAGGCCTGTCTGCAGCAGTACTGGATACAGAAGGGATCTCGGGAGTGCCCAGTTTGCAGGAGAAGATCTTCAAGGGAACTACCTCCCGATAACCTGTCTCTGAGGAATACTCCACAAATGTACTGAATCATTGAGGATTTCTTAGGACGGATCATAAAATGTTGTGCTAATGTGAACAAATTTTCCTTTGATTTTTGAATCATAATGTCAAATTTTTTATTTAACTTGTACAATGTTATTTCCAACTAATTTCTGTGGTATATAGTGGTACTGTAAGTACGTTGGTTTGTGTGTAATCAGTTGAAGTGTAATAAATGCACCAGTGGAATCACTCGAGTGCTGCTCTTTTCCTGACCCGTCACCAGTGTGTCTCCCAGGTGTGTGATGAGGTAAGTCTCTCTCTCCAGTGCAGTATGAACACAGACAGAGACAAAATACGTCCCTCATACGCTGGGTTTGGGTTCATACCAAACTTGAGCTGATCTGAGATTAGTTGTGAAATGCAGATAAGCGCAGTGCCCCTAGATGGCGCTGTGAACTCACGAGTGATAGGCATACTTAAGCAAAAAGAAAATAAGAAACTGAAATGAAGCTAGAATGTAAGTTTCAATTCATTTCACATTAAACATTATCAAAAGTTAATTTCTCTCACTTTACAAAAAAGGGTTTCATACAAAATAATCAAAAGTAATCATACGGCACGTTAGCTCCCCCAGGGAGAGCCCCTCCGTGACTGCTGACGCTATGCCTGGAATCAGGGTCAGTGGAGGATTACGCCATAGAGCACTGCACCCTGGGTACTGAGAGCGAATCCCTGGGTACTGAGAGCCATCCTGGGTATACGGGACTGAGGCCACGGGAAACTCTGGATGAGAGTACGGACGAAAGCGAATCTCGCTGAAGGTACTGACGCGAGTGAACTCTTACTGGGTACTGAGAGTGAATCCCTGGGTACTGAGAGTGAATCTCTGGGTACTGAGAGTGAATCCCTGGGTACTGAGAGTGAATCTCTGGGTACTGAGAGTGAATCTCTGGGTACTGAGAGAATACAGCAGGTTTTGGTGAATGGACATATGTCCAACACCAAGGTCTCAAATGCAGGCTCACCCCAGGGTTGTGGCCTGTCCCCCCTGCTTTTTATTATGTATACAGACAGTTGCAGGAATTCTCAAGACGCCAGCTACCTTGTGAAATTCTCTGATGACACCGCCCTATTGTCTCTGCTTCAGGTCTCAGGGTCAGATCATGGTTGTGCCCTACCTGCTTTTGTTAAATGGTGTGATGATAACTTCCTCGACCTTAACGTATTAAAAACTAAGGAATTAATCATTGATTTCAGGCAGAATAGAGACAAACCAAAAGCTAGCATTATACGGCGAGGATGTTTAAATTGTCGACACATGTAAGTACCTAGGGACAGGGGTCGACTCCCAACTCAAGTTCGATGTAAATACAGAGTCTGTTGTCAAGTGTGGACAACAAAGAATTCACTTAATGCGGAAGCTTAACTCTCTTCATGTCTGTGATACTATTTTATGTGATTGTAGCCCTCCCACCACAATGCTCATTTACATAATATACATAGGCAATACTGAAACCTATGAAACTTCCACTAATACACTAAAATGCATGGGAGGAGCTATGACCGGATGCACCAGTTTACTCTATGTCTAGGGATCTCACCTGGGAGACTGGGAGGCCTCAGGTAGCTTTAAAGATGTTAGTATGTAGGTATACTGCTTGTGAACAATGACTCCCATGCATAAACACTTTGACTCACGAGCCCCCACTTTGAGCACTCACACTCAAAGAACCAGTTATTTTATTAACCTAAAATGGTGCTCTACTTGTGCGTAACATTTGACTCCATGTATAAGGAGTAAAACCACAATACCAAAATACACCAAATTATAATGAGCTTAATCAATTTCAAGAGAAAAATATGCAATAACACTATACACAGTCCAGAATATACCTTTAACTACAATAGTGGCATTTATTTAAAATAAAACACTGAAGTGCCATCAACTTGACGCCATTCAAACTTAGGCAGCCCATACACACTGCATGGCCCATGTAACTGTCACAGTATTAAATGAAAGAAATGAACACGAAACCAAAATAACAAACTAAAGAAAATAACCCGGGATTTTAGGCTGTTCGTGCACAGTTTGTCTTTCTACGTTAGCGCGCATGTTGGAGCTCATATGAATCGACACAAGAATAATGCTGAGGTTTACTCACACACACAGGAAAACAAGTCACTGGCGATCCGAATGCAGGTCCGACACAGAGGTCCGACACAAACACACTCGTCCAGCCGCGTGCTGTCCTCTTCGTGTGGCTAGCTGCAGGTTAGCTAACCCGAAACAGTAGAGAAAACACTTCGTCGAGAAGAAAATAAGAAAAACTGGAATTTACACCAAAACGTCCGCACCTTCCCATCCCGTACCGCGACTTATTTCAATGACGATGTCGAAAACCGATAATCAATTCCAAAACGTGCATTCAACTCAATTTCACGAAACAGTTTTACGATCTCTCCTGCACCGTGCACCATCTGCTTCTCTCTTCAGTTCTCTCCTCAGTTCGAGTCTTCTCCTGCAACCCCTAACTAGTTCCCACTTGACCTCTTGTCGAACCCCCCATCACGCAGCGTGATTGGACAACATATCTTCTAATCAGCACAGCAACAGGCGCCAGACAGTTCACTAAAAGTTTAACCAGACTAAAGTAGTTCTCGTTTTATCAGCTTCTATCACGTGAACCAATTATCTAAATCACACAGTTGCATAGGATAAACTGCAGCTAGCCCCACACGAATGGCACAGAAAAAAAACACTGGCCTCTCTGAACAACATTACCCAAATCCAAGAATTAATGAATTAATTAATACATTGCAAATATCAGATCAAATTGGCAAACATCTTCCAAGGGCACTACATAATTTTTGTCAATCATTCATTGAAAGTCTTTTAACTTTCTCATTTATTTGCTGGTTTAATGGGTTGTCTGTGAAGGACAAGAATAGCCTAAATGGTATTGTGAAAGTCTGCTCCAAGATAATTGGAGCCCAGCAAAGAGACCTGTACTCCCTCTGGGAGAAACAGGTGGCCCAGAAAGCAAAAGCCAGCCAATCTGACCATGTTCTGTCCAGCGCATTCACTGTAATGCCCTCAGGTGGGTGTTATAATGTGCCCCATAGGAGAACAAACCGCTACTCTAAGTCCTTCATTCCTTCCGCTATCAGGCTACTAAACGCCGACAGCAGTCATTTTAAATGACTGTTACGTTTTTAAACTCGGTTATTTATATAATAAAATGTTTTATTATTTATTTACTTTATTATTATTATTATTTTATTTTTTTTTTATTATTTACTGCTGCTCGTTGTTTCCTTGTATTGACCCATGCATGTTGATCTGTTGCCTCTGATATATAACTACCTTGCCTGTGAGTTTTGGAGTTGTGTGTATGGACTGGGTAAGCTGCAAAATAATTGCCCTTCTTGGGATCAATAAAGATGTCTGAATCTGAATCTGAATCTGGGTACTGAGAGTGAATCCCTGGGTACTGAGAGTGAATCTCTGGGTACTGAGGAGGCCCCGTCTGCCTTTCTCATGCCAGGATTGACGGAGCGCATGAAGGATGAGCTGGCTTCCTGAGGCTGATCCAGCTGATCAGCTGATCGCTCTGTATCCACAGTCGGATTTGGGAACGGGAGGCCGAGCGGCGGAGGCGGCTGGGGACCGTTCCAGAGTCCAGCTTTCCCTCGGCCCGGTCCTCACCCTCCGCCCCCCACGGACCCTCCTGGAGGATCTGCGGGTCCAGTGGAAGAGCCCTGGCGGCTGGGTCACACCGGGCTGTCCCGCCGTGGGAGGGGGCGGGGTGTGAGGGAGGGGGAGTGTGTTTACTGGGGCCGGTCGGGGAAACGCCTTGGCTCGCTAGGCCTGGCCTGAGTCCCGTTCTCCCCAGCTGCCCACGCCTCCTCTGGGTGCATCTGTGTCCCTCAGCTGGGCTTCCTGTGTCAGGGAGACTGTTCCTCTTATCGATTCGGGGGCTGCGGGTAACTTCACGGACTGAGAGTTTTGCGCAGCGAAATGACATCTGAGTTTCAACCCTTTGTGAGCATCTTTTCGTCTTTTCCCTAAACGGACAACTCCCGGGATTGGGCCGCTTCGCCCGCTACACAGAGCGCCTCCTCCTGCCTGAGGAGCATTCTGAGAGGACCCAGTTTCACCTCCTCCCCTCTCCTGAGTCACACGTTGTTCTGGGTCAGCCCTGGCTCCCTCAGCATGGTCCTGCCACTGCCTGGGCTAACGGCCCTATTGGACGCTGGGGATGTGATTGACAGGCTACCCCACTGTCCGTCAATACGGCTGCGTGTGCTGTCTCTCTTCTCCCGTGTCTGTAGTGTGTATGTTATGTGTGCTGTCTCTCTTCTCCCGTGTCTGTAGTGTGTATGTTATGTGTGCTGTCTCTCTTCTCCCGTGTCTGTAGTGTGTATGTTATGTGTGCTGTCTCTCTTCTCCCGTGTCTGTAGTGTGTATGTTATGTGTGCTGTCTCTCTTCTTCCGTGTCTGTAGTGTGTATGTTATGTGTGCTGTCTCTCTTCTCCCGTGTCTGTAGTGTGTATGTTATGTGTGCTGTCTCTCTGCTCCCGTGTCTGTAGTGTGTATGTTATGTGTGCTGTCTCTCTTCTCCCGTGTCTGTAGTGTGTATGTTATGTGTGCTGTCTCTCTTCTTCCGTGTCTGTAGTGTGTATGTTATGTGTGCTGTCTCTCTTCTCCGTGTCTGTAGTGTGTATGTTATGTGTGCTGTCTCTCTTCTCCCGTGTCTGTAGTGTGTATGTTATGTGTGCTGTCTCTCTTCTCCCGTGTCTGTAGTGTGTATGTTATGTGTGCTGTCTCTCTTCTCCCGTGTCTGTAGTGTGTATGTTATGTGTGCTGTCTCTCTTCTCCCGTGTCTGTAGTGTGTATGTTATGTGTGCTGTCTCTCTTCTCCGTGTCTGTAGTGTGTATGTTATGTGTGCTGTCTCTCTTCTCCCGTGTCTGTAGTGTGTATGTTATGTGTGCTGTCTCTCTTCTCCCGTGTCTGTAGTGTGTATGTTATGTGTGCTGTCTCTCTTCTCCCGTGTCTGTAGTGTGTATGTTATGTGTGCTGTCTCTCTTCTCCCGTGTCTGTAGTGTGTATGTTATGTGTGCTGTCTCTCTTCTCCCGTGTCTGTAGTGTGTATGTTATGTGTGCTGTCTCTCTTCTCCCGTGTCTGTAGTGTGTATGTTATGTGTGCTGTCTCTCTTCTCCCGTGTCTGTAGTGTGTATGTTATGTGTGCTGTCTCTCTTCTCCCGTGTCTGTAGTGTGTATGTTATGTGTGCTGTCTCTCTTCTCCCGTGTCTGTAGTGTGTATGTTATGTGTGCTGTCTCTCTTCTCCTGTGTCTGTAGTGTGTATGTTATGTGTGCTGTCTCTCTTCTCCCGTGTCTGTAGTGTGTATGTTATGTGTGCTGTCTCTCTTCTCCCGTGTCTGTAGTGTGTATGTTATGTGTGCTGTCTCTCTTCTCCCGTGTCTGTAGTGTGTATGTTATGTGTGCTGTCTCTCTTCTCCGTGTCTGTAGTGTGTATGTTATGTGTGCTGTCTCTCTTCTCCCGTGTCTGTAGTGTGTATGTTATGTGTGCTGTCTCTCTTCTCCCGTGTCTGTAGTGTGTATGTTATGTGTGCTGTCTCTCTTCTCCCGTGTCTGTAGTGTGTATGTTATGTGTGCTGTCTCTCTTCTCCCGTGTCTGTAGTGTGTATGTTCCTGCTGGTGCAGCAGCTCCTGTTGGTTTTGTTGCTCTGTGTTTAGTGAAGCTCTGCTTTATTCCCGGCTCTGGGTCCCGTGTGTCTGCGCTTGGTTCTGTACTCTGCCAGCCGCGTCACTGCCAGCCTGGGCAGGACAACAGCCCCCGCCCACACCCCCCCCCCTCTCGAATTAGGCCCTCTGCCTGCACCCTCGCCACCCCCCCCACCCCCCCCCACTCTCTCACCTCTGCACTCCTTACTCTCTCACCCCTCACCCCCTCGCTCTCTCAATCCCTCACCCCTTCTCTCTCACCCTCTCACCTCCATTAGTCTCATCAGTGCTGTAGATGAGCTATTCTAAAGCACAGCTCTCTCCTTTAGCTTCATCAGTGCTGTAGATGAGCGATTCTAAAGCACAGCTCTCTCCATTACCTCAATAAATGAGGATATTATAAAGAGGAATGGATTTTAGATTTCAGGCTCTGTGTTTGAATCCTGTTTGTAAGGGAGGGTGTGTGCTTGTGATTAGCTGGGGAATTAGATTCCATTTGGATTAACACACACGAGAGAGGACTGACACAGAACCTGAAGAACAGGGCTGGTGTAGAACTGCTGGCAGATCAGCCAATCAAACCTCAGTGGTACAATGCTGCTCCCTGTGCTGTCTCTGATAATCAGGTGTGTCTAACAGGAAGAGGGAAGTACAGTTTCTCACACACAGGCGCTTCAGTTACACTGGGGATTTTATGATATGAATTCACTGAATATTTATCAAAAATTGTGGAATTTCTAAAGATATTGATAAGGAATTAAAACAGGCAGGGAAGAACAGAGATTTGCGATTAATTTGAAGTCTGTCTTTTTTAATCTGCAGTTTTTGTATAACAGCAATAAGTAAAAGTGAAACTAAACTACAGAATAAGCAGAAGTCATTACTGAGCTCAGAACAGACTGAGACAGAATGGCGTCTGGATCTTCTCTCCTGGAAGAGGAGCTCTCCTGTCCTGTGTGCTCTGAAATCTTCAGGGATCCTGTTGTCCTGAGTTGCAGTCACAGCTTCTGTAAGGCCTGTCTGCAGCAGTACTGGGAACAGAAGGGATCTCAGGAGTGCCCAGTGTGCAGGAGAAGATCTTCAAGGGAACTACCTCCCGGTAACCTGTCTCTGAGGAATACCTGTGAGGCGTTCTTAAAGGAGAGAAGTCAGAGAGCTAAAGCAGGATCTGAAGTGCTCTGCAGTCTGCACAGTGAGAAACTCAAGCTCTTCTGTTTAGTGGATCAAATACCCGTCTGTGTGATCTGCCAAACTTCAAGAAAACATGCAAACCACGAACTGCTACCAGTTCAGGAGGCAGCAGAAGAGTATAAGGTAACTGATTTATAATAGAATTTAGACTTTTACCATTTATTTAAATTAATTTATGTTTGGAAATTAAATTTCATTTTAAAAGTCATTGCAAAAGACGATTGCAATTGCGCAGATTTTTAGGCTTTGTAGTGCTGTCATCTACTGAGGCCATGCTGAACTTTAAAATGTTTTTCATAAATATAATTAATATTAAATATTACTATTTTTCATTATTTAGAATTTTGTATGAAATAGTGCATATCTAAAGGGTTATGAGCTAAAGATATAAACAATTTTAGTTTTCAGGTTTTGCATGTTTGAGCCCATGACTATGTGTCACATGACTGACAGAGAGACAGGAGGGAGGGGCAGGAGTGTGGAGACATTCTCAGAGCTGTGCTAGGGAGCAGTGCTCAGCATGGGACAGTAGGGGGTCAAAGTTCATGCCTCAGATATATGTGTCTGACACAATGTGGCCTTAGAGGGCAGATCACTGTTAATGTGTCAAATGTAACTCTAAAGATACAGCATATCAAACTTGAGACATTATCATTTAAAAATGTTTTTAAATTGAACTTTTTTGTAAAAATAATATTTATATAGGCAATGCAACAGAGGCAATGCACTGATATGTGTCAGTGAACACATTGTTTTTACACAAGCTGTGGCCTGAGTCTCCATTCTGGCTCCCCTCTGTCTGAGCAGGGGCTCTTGTGCTGTCTGTGCAGGCAGTGAAGTTTACTGTTGGTCTGTTTCCTCAGTAAAGTGTGAACTCTGTCATTTCTTTCCAGGAGAAACTCAGGACTGCACTGGCTCCACTGCAGGAGAAGCTAAAAGCCTTTAATGCAGTGAAACTAATCTGTGATCAAACAGCAGAGCACATCAAGGTACTGTACTGAGGCCTTTAAATCACAGTGTTGAAAATGCAGCAGTGGATTGTGCTGAAATGATGGTGAATAATGTTTATTCCAGAGCCAGGCCCAGCACACAGAGAGACAGATAAAGATGGAGTTTGAGAAACTTCAGCAGTTCCTAAAAGATGAAGAGGCATCCAAGATTGCTGCACTGAGGGAAGAAGAGGAGCAGAAGAGTCAGATGATGAAGGAGAAGATTGAGAAGATGACAGAAGAGATATCAGCCCTTTCAGAACAAATCAGAGCCATAGAACAGGAGCTGGGAGCTGAAGACGTCTCATTCCTGCAGGTAAGACCTGTTCACTCTGTGTCTGCAGGACTCTATACAAACTGCTGTTAATGCTCACACACATTCATTTATAGAATATTAATAATATCCTTGCATTTATATAGCACCTTTCCAAATGCTCAAAGTGCTTTACAGTGAGGGGGAACTCACCTCACCCACCACCGATGTGTAGCACACACTGAGGTGATGCACGGCAGCCATTTTGCGCCCGAAAGCTCACTACATATTAGCGAAGGTGGAGAGGGAGAGAGCATATTTTAGCCAATTAAGTCAGGGGATGATTTGGTGACAAGTTTTGCGAGAGCCAGATCTGGGATTTTGCCAGAACACTGGGAACCCCATACTTTTAGTGATAAGTGTCATGGGATCTTTAATGACCACAGTGAGTCAGGACCTCAGTTTAATGTTTCATCCGAAAGACGGCATCTCCTACAGCACAGTGTCCCCGTCACTGCACTGGGGCATTGGGGTTTATTTGACCAGAGGGAAGATTGCCCCCTGCTGGCCCACCAACACCACTTCCAGCAGCAACTCAGTATTCCCTGGTGGTCTCCCATCCAAGTACTAACCAAGCCCACACTTGCTTAGCTTCAGCCAGTCGGCAGGAGCAGAGCGCATAGAATTTATTTAGAGAATATAGTATTCTCTAAACCACCTTTAAATGTAAACTTGCTAATATTATCAAATCTATTCAAAGCTTATCAAGCAGTAGAATTACAGTCTCCTTTTTGCAGGCAAAGTTTGTTTACAAGTTTCTCATCATTTTAGATCCACTCACTGTACACATACTTAACTATGATGAAGCAGCACATTTATTTTTCTGTGTCATGTGTCATATCTAAAGCTTGTTCAGCAACATACAGTCAGATATTACTGTGTTTTATCTACAGTATTGGCTACATTGATAATAATTCACTCTCTTATTTCAGAGCTACAAGGACACACAAAACAGGTAAGAAACTCCATCCTCTCTCTTCAGGTTAAATATCTAAAGTAGTTTATTAGCACTGTAGTGTTCTATCAGTGAGGTACTGTGGAATGTGTTTGCAATGTTTCTCTCTATAATAAATACTGCAGCATTAATAATGACTGAAAGCAGTCCCCCCCCCCCCCCCATGCTCCTGTGAGTGTGTGTCCCTCAGTGGGGTCGGGCTGCTTCATATCTGGCAGCCAGTGGGGCTGTGTGGCAGAACGCTGGGAGGGATGGAGCCATTTTCTTATAGAATGAAGATCTGATGTTGCTGCTGATAATCTTCTATGGTAATGAAGCCACGCCCACAGCACAAGTGACTCCTGAATATTATTGCAGAGCCCAGTGCACACTGGCGGATCCAGAGAAGGTCTCAGGAGCGCTGATTGATGTGGCCAAGCACCTGGGCAATCTGAAGTACAGAGTGTGGGAGAAGATGCTGGGGACTGTTCAATACAGTGAGTACTGGGGACAGGGAGCTCCACATTGTCACTGTACAGGGGGAATCTTCAGCATCCTTTCCACAAGCTGATAAAGCCAGTCAGAGTCATATTGGTCCTGTCTGTGTAAGAGCCCTGGAGTGAAGAGACTGAGCACCAGTCCTTAATCTCACTGATGCTCATAATAAAATGCTGCTTTCAGAGTGATACTGTATTTAAGTGGAAGGAGAGGAGCTGCACAGATACTGGCAGGCTTTGAACCCTCTTACAATAATTATATAGATGAACATATATATGCAACATATGACTTGTCAAATACTATTAGCTTTTAGTTCTGGTGCTTCTCTCACACATGTATCTGAGGCTATAATGGCTGTTTTTGTAAAACTCAGTTTATATCATTAGGAGCCCATTGTGTCTGACGGTTTCCTTTGTGCAGATCAGTACTGACTTCACTTCTTTCCTCAAAGGCATTTAGCAGAAGCTCTTATCCAGAGTGACTTACACAGCTTTTTACACCGCATTTACATTGTATCCAATGATACAGCTGGATATTTACTGACGTCTCATTCTCTGTCCCTTCAGCTCCTGTGACTCTGGACCCAAACACAGCACATCCCAACCTCTCACTGTCTGAGGATCTGACCAGTGTGAGATGCACTGTTGAGTGCCAGCAGGTTCCTGATAATCCAGAGAGATTTGAGTGGCGGTGTGTGCTGGGCTCTGAGGGATTCAGCTCAGGGAGACACTGCTGGGATGTAGAAGTGGGGGATGGAGTTTACTGGTTGGTGGGTGTGGCTAAAGAGTCCATCAGCAGGAATGGGGCTGCGGATAGGAGCCCAGCAGCAGGAGTGTGGGGTATATGGCGGGGCTCTCGGCGTTATGAAGCCCTGACCTCCCCACCTACAGTCCTCACTGTGCGGAGGGAACCCCAGAGGGTCAGAGTGCAGCTGGACTGGAACAGGGGGGAGGTGTCATTCTCTGACCCCAGTGACAACACTCCTCTCTACACTTTTAAACACTCCTTCACTGAGAGAGTGTTTCCATTCTTCTATTCTTCTTTCACATGGACCTGTGCACTGAAGGTGTCCAATGTATCCCCCAGGATTTCACTGTAGGCAGGGGGGTGACAGGCCGGTGGAGCGGGGGGCAAGTTTTGTGGGGTGATGGTGCTGCTGCGATCGTGTTTAGTTGGGGGCACGATGATTTATTCATTATTTATTCCCTTTGTTTGGCACCCCCCCCACTCCCATTTCCTAATGAAACACTGAAAAAAGGATGCAAAAGACAATAAAATATATCAGTTTAACATTGTTAATGAGCTGGCTGAAATAGAGTTGTTTAAATCCTGCTCTGTGAATGGAATATTTAGGATTTCTGCTATCCAGTGGAGATGGCTAACTTTAGCTTTGAATTAGTTAGGCTGGTCTCCATGGTTTGTAGGGACGGTCCTGAAGCCAGGCCAGCTTCCACACAGACTCCCGGTGTTCTGACTGCTTGGCTGCACCTGTGTCCTTCACAGTGGCTTCTGTGACTGACAATCAGCAGCTTCACAGACATCAGAACAGTTCCCACTGTCTCCATTCTACCCTCATCTCATCTACATGGAAGAAGGATGAGATGCTCATCTCACAGTTTTTTGGTGTTAGCTCCTCTTAGTCGCTGATCACCTTTGACGTTTAATACAAACATGTGCCTGTAAAATATAATTATAAATTCTCTATTATTTCTCATGTAAATACTAACATTTTATAGAGTTCAATAATGCCAATTTTTTTTTCTGTAACTTCACAATGTTATTTCCTACTTATTAATGTGGTATATAGTGGTGCTGTAAGTATGTTGGTTTGTGTGTAATCAGTTGAATTGTAATAAATGCACCAGTGGAGTCACTCCAGAGTGCTGCTCTTTTCCTGACCCATCACCAGTGTGTCTCCCAGGTATGTGACAGGTTTGTGAAACCCATCGAATACCAGAGGAGCTTCAGCTCACCACAGTACCCTGAGTACCAACACACACTGCCATTCCATACTACCCATCATTAATCCCTGCAACACACCCCAACACCAACACACACTGCTCATACCATACTACACATCATTAATCACTGCAACACACCCCAACACCAACACACACTGCTCATACCATACTACACATCATTAATCACTGCAACACACCACAACACAAACACACACTGCTCTTACCATACTACCCGTGCATGTCTTTGGATTGTGGGAGGAAACCAGAGTACCTGGAGGAAAGCCACGTGGACATGGGGAGAAGATACAAACTCCAGACAGAAAGGTTCTGGCTCGGACTCAAACCCATGACCTTCTTGCTATTGCAGCAGGGCTATCCACGCCACGTACGCTCAATATGGTTAATACATTAGGCATTCCCGTAGCCCTTAGCAACTAAAGACTGAGGACCCAATAGGCCATGGGGCAGGGTCAAAGGTGGGTCGAATCCGACTTCAAATCTCGCCTGCTGTGGAGTTGCATGTTCTCCGTGTTTGTGTGGATTCCTCCGGTACTCCGTTCTCCCACAGTCCAGAGACCTAAATTGCCCATAGTTGAGTGAATGTGTTGCCCTCAATAGATTGCGCCTGTCCAGGTGTATTCCTGCCTGTCGCCCAATGCATGCTGGGATAGGCTCCAGCACCCCCCGTGACCTTGCTCAGGATAAGCAGGTATCGATAATGGATGGATGGACAACGTTTGCAGGACCCATTAAATCAGAGACCTCAGCTCAGACAGGGAGTGTGGGGGCTGTGGGGGCACCAGTGGTTTTAATGTAGCAGACAAATGTACTATAAAATACAGCATGGCTATGAGGTGAGGATCATTCATCCAGCAACAGCCATTAGAAGCTCAGCTCCATCAGAACATCGGCAGACTGTCTGAGCCAACAGCACAGGAGCAGCAACTAAAAAGTAAAGAAACCCGAACGTAGAGCTGGCATTGCACAAAAAAACACTTCAGCCATTTTTACATTTTAATTTTATTATCATCTAATCAAACATTTCAGTGTGCCATTGGGTGGAATCCACGTGGAAAATCACGGAGAGAGGCTGAGTGGAATTGTCTCTGACATGAATGCACACACAGTCTGTTTCAGGATTGGGTGGTAGAGCTGTGTGCATTCAACACAAAATATAGAAACAACTAAATCATGGACAAAGACTGGCAGTTGGATAGATAAAATACATTCTCAAAGAGGGGTACAATTTCTGTGGGACACCTCTTTCAACAACACATTTTAGAGTTTCTATAATGTCTATATTTTTAGAAATGCTTGTACAACAAGCGCTGTGCTACACAAATACTTGTATTGAACAGTTTTGCTCATTTTTATCATAAAAATAATACTGATTAATCTGATCTTCAAATACATGTAGAAAGTGCTCCTCCTATGTCAGATTTATTTAACAATGGAAAGACCAATCTTTCAGCTTGGAAAACAAAATTAAATATCTGTGGGATGTTCAGGTGGGACTGATGAAATTGTGGGATTGCGTAGTTGCGGCAATGTAGAATAATGAGCAAGGAACTGGGCCTGTGACCTAAAGGTTGCAGGATCGATTTCTGGATAGGACACTGCAGTTGTACCCTTGAGCAAGGCATATAACATGCAAGGCACATAACCGCTGCATCAGTATATATGTATATAAGTCAATAAGTATATCAGTATATAAGTCTGTGGCCATGGTCGTCTCCCAGAAAAAGATGGTTTGCCCTCTTCGAGTAAGGGAGGAGTAACTGCCCCAGGTGGAGGAGTTCAAGGGATTCGGAGATTGACGGTCGTCCAGGTGCAGCGGCCGCAGTAATGCATTTTATCGGACGGTGGGGGTGAAGAAGGAACTGAGCCGAAAGGCAAAGCTCTCGATTTACCAGTCGATCTTCGTCCCTACTCTCAACTATGTTCACGAGCTATGGGTAGTGAGCGAAAGAGTGAGATCGCGAATACAAGGGGCAAAAATGGGGTTTTTCCGTAGGGTGGCAGGGCTTACTCTCCTTGATAGGGTGAGGAGCTCAGCTATCCGGGAGGACCTCAGAGTAGAACCGCCGCTCCTCCGCATTGAGAGGAGCCAGCTGAGGTGGTTTGGGCATCTGATAAAGATGCCTCCTGGGCGCCTCCCTCTGGAGGTGTTCTGGGCGCGGCCACCGAGGAGGAGACCCAGGGGCAGACCTAGGACACGCTGGAGGGATTATATCCACCGGCTGGCCTGGGAGCACCTGGGGATCCACCGGGAGGAGTTAGCGTAAGTTGCTGGAGAGGGACGTCTGGGCTGCTCTGCGTGCCCTGTTGCCACGGCGACCAACCCTGATCTGGACCAAGCGGTTGGAGAATGGCCAGACGGAAGGAGGAGAGCACGGCTAGGAGGAAGCGGACGACACCACATTCCCGAAGGACCCGGCGGTTTCCCGGGGCGAAGACTCCGCCTCCTCCCGGTTGGGGTGGGAGGAGTCACCCGAGCGGCTGCGGGTGAACTCAGCGGCGAAGAAGGGGGGTTTGGCCTTGAGGGCGGGGCGCTGAAAGCGACAGGCTCCGCCCCCCGTGAGCACGCGCAGGAAGGCTTGGCGCATCTCCGTGCTGGTCAGCGTGTACAGCAGCGGGTTCATGGCCGAGTTGAGCACGGCCAGCGCCAGGAACCACTCAGCCTTGTACAGGATGGCGCACTGCCGCGTCTCGCAGGCCACGTCCAGCAGCAGCAGCAGGAAGAGCGGAGCCCAGCAGGCGATGAAGCAGCTCAGCACCACGATCACCGTCCTCAGCAGAGCCAGTGACCTCTCCGAGCTCCGCCCACCGCCCCCGCCGCGGCCCCCGGCCCCGCCGTCGGGCGCCTGGTGGGAGAGCATTTGGCGGCTGCGCGTGCGCACCAGGGCGTACACGCGCGCGTAGAGGGCCACGATGGCCAGGAGGATGACGCTGAAGACGGTGGTGCAGAAGAGGATGTAGGTCTTGTGGTAGAGAGGCAGGACGGTGGAGCAGCTGGGCATGGCCTCGATGCAGTTCCAGCCCAGAACGGGCAGCCCCCCCAGCACTGCTGCCACGCCCCAGCAGCCGCTGATGAGCAGGAACACCCGGCAGGTCTTGCCGCCGCTGCGCGGCTTCATCCTCAGCATGGTCAGGTGGCGCTCGGTGGCGATGGCCAGCAGGCTGAAGACGGAGGCGGCCAGAGCCATGAACATGCTGCCCTCACGGAGGAACCACTGGGCGGGGCTCAGCCGGTACGTGTTCGCCCCCGACAGCAGGATGTTGGCGGTATACACCACGCCGGCCAGCAGGTCGGACAGCGCCAGGTTGCCGATGAAGTAGTACGTGGGCTTGTGGAACTTCTTGGTCCGCCAGATGGTGACCAGAACCAGCAGGTTCTCCAGGACGATGAGGCAGCAGACGATGATGAAGACGACGGAGTCGGCCTTCAGTCCTGAATCCGGCTCCGCCTTGCGCAGTTTCCCCGTGAAATTGTAGTGCCGGGCGATCAGGTCCGAGTACATCGAGTCGGCCATGACCTCGTCCCGCCGCAAATCCCTCGCTCAGACAGCAGGGGGCGCTCGCGACCAGCCCAAGGATGAGAGCCTGAATTCTCTGTTGCTTGCAATCTCTCGCTGGTCATTTAGAAAATCTTTACAAGGAAACAGCTGGCACCACACGCGTGTGGCCAACATCACGAGGAACCTGGGGGGGGGGGAGTGCATAAATTAGGCAAGCCACTTAAATAAAACCTTAAGTCCAGTGAAATCATTTCCACATGTAATACGTAAATGATGCTCCTGCCACTTTGGTGTGGGTAAGGCAAGCTATGTTTAAAATTCCTAAGCACTGCCCCTTCTCTGGATGCAGAGAAAGCAGTACACTTTTTTCCTTTCCCAAAAATGAAGAGTCCTACAAGAAATGGGTTTTATTTCTGGAGCTCACAGGCACTGCAATATTACAATAACTGGTACAGTTAGTATTTGCAGTGCCAATTTTCACCCGGGACTTGTCACAGAATGTGGTGGATCGGTAAGTCAGCCTACTGTTAGCTAGCAACAATTAAACAGCTTTCAAGACATGTGGAATCAAAGACATGTGGAATCATTAATTAATGTTAACAATAACATTCGTTAATGCCGATTCATGTGACCTTATTGTAAAGTGTCACCATGTAAGGTAATGCAACGAAGTATTAAGAAGGCAATCAATAGTCACTTCTGGGGAATATAACCACAAGGTCAATCCAGTTTCCTGGACCTTTAATTTTGATATATTTTTAGTTTTTCCTGCCTAAACTACAACATCAGATTTCTCCATAAAATATAGCCTATGCAATAGCTCGTGGCTAAAAAATGTTCGGTAAGCTTAATGCACTTTAGTACAGCAATAATTTGTGCAATTATGAATAAAACCTTAAAATAACTTAATAAAAAATTTGCTCGAGTGAACCGCCGCGCAAAGAAAGTAATCCACCTCCCCGCTTTCTTGAGAATGCCTCCAGCACAGTCTTTTGCAAAACAACTCACTTTCTTTTTCTTTCATCGCGTCTATCAGAACACCACACAGGTCTGCATTCATTTTCCCAAACGAATAAGAGGGGAAAACTTTCACTGCGGCTTTCAGTTTCATGCGCGTGCGCATTCAGCAGCACTCTATGGGGTTCTAGAGCGGCTTATATATTTATACATACCTTCATAAGCGGCCAGTAAAATAAAAAAAATCGTTGTGGAAAGTGGTAACGACAACTGTAAAAAAAAAAAAAAAAAAAAAAAACATCTGTAGGCTATTTTTCATAAATCGCACATGTAATTTAAGATGGCAGATACAACGCGACGCTTACCGTTTGGCCAGAGACATGGTTATTTTTATTTTATTATGTGTAAGAATCCCGATGGTCTGAACGCATTCCATACACCTTAACCTAAAGCCGAAGTTACAAAAGTTCTGAAAGCGGCGGGGGCCAGCTCAATAGAATATTTATATTTTCTGTTGGATAGCTGCATGAAATGGCTCTACAAAGACTGTAAATGGGCAGTGTGACAGCAGAGTTTAAATTATATAAACCAATTGGCTTCTTATACGAAAGATATTAATATTGTGCCCGAAGACTTTATTTCATCACATGCTTATAGTGGAGAGACTACAGACGCTATGCAGTGCAATACGTTAATACAAAAAAAAGGCTACAATACGTTAATACAATTAATACGATTTTTAAAGTTGATAAAATACCCATTACATGTTGTAAAAACACTGAATCATTAGTCTAATTAAAAATCCTTACCTCCGAAGCAGATATTGACTCGCGCGCTGTCCTTATTTGGGTAAATCCTTCAGGAGCTCAAATCCATCTGGCTGTTCCCCCGATATAGGAGGCCCCCGTTTCACTGTTGCGGACCGAGATGGAACCTTTTCCGGAGATTCGGACCCGGACAAGAGCGTCACCTCTCACCAGTCTATTGAAGAATTCATAGCATTGTCCCACTCTCTCCCCCCCAACCCCCACCCCCCTCCCTTCTCCTCATTTCTCACACGCTCTCTGCCCTCCCTCTCCGTCCTTGTTTCCACACCCCACAACCCCCCCCCCCACCCCCCCCCCAATTCCCTTTTCGTCACCCTCGCTAAATATTCGTACGCCTGGTTGAGGATCTGGGAAAAACAGCAAAATAAACGGAATACCGGAGAATGCAGGGGCGATGACCTCAATAAACGTAGACCCCTTCAGCCGACAGCCCCGTGTGTGTTTCTTATTATTGATAACACAATAACTACAGAATCACATAAAAGCCACGTTTAAACTTAATTAAAAACTGAACAAACAAAACAACTTTATGGTGATCCAAATAAATATGACATTTTAAAGACCGTCTACCTTAGTCCTGGTCCCTTAAGAGAAAAAAATCACAAGAAACATTTACACGTCGCCTGAAAGTATCAGGATTTATTTGGCGGGTGCACATTCCGATATGAAAGCTGCAGGTGTGTGAATGGGTACAGGCTGTACCAGTTTCTTTTGCATTTACTCCTGCACTAAGGTCCGAACCCATCGAGGGTTCACTGCCGCTTCAGTGGCAATCAATTTTAAAACGTCCCTGCAGCTACTCAAATACCCGCCACACTTTGAAAGGTTTAAACATTCTTACAATCGGTTCTGGACTGAACAAAACGACTAAATAGCGGTTATTTGAAGAATGCGCTCTGTCGGATGCCTTTCGTGTACAGTGAAGACACTGCCCTTCAGAGCGCCCAAAGACACCGGCCGCTAAGGACATGTCACGTGGCACGGAAGAGGCGATAACATACAATCGTGCACAAAGACTGATGAAACTCCATTTTGTTGAAGTGATTTCATGTACCGTTTTATTTTTATAAAAGCTACAGTAACAAAGCACACAGAAAATATCTGTCGCGTTTCACCCCTGAGAGCAGCGTCAATTCATTTCCACACAGCGCACTCTCACAAAGGCACAGAGGTCAAAGGTCAACTGCAGGTGCAGCACAGGTACTACACGTAAAATCCATTTTGATTCATGAAACCAATTGCAATTCAAATTTTCAGAATTGGAAAATGCAGGCATTGTCTTGCTGAGGTTTTTTTTAATTTATATTATTCTCTATCAAATTTGAATGGAACTCACATCCACCCCAGAAGTTACCTGGTCTTGTAAGCAGAGGGTTTCAGGCTCGAACCCCGGCTGGTACATTCTCACCACATCATACACTCACGCAAAGGCCACTGGATCAGAATAACTCCTGGTAAAACATGCAGCTCCATAAATAGATCAACAGTTAAACATGTGTAACAGCCTTCGCAGACGAGATCACTCACAATGAATATAAAAAAACCAACAAAGCAACATTTTCAGCGTTAAAACTCCAATTACGTGTATTCCACGCCCTGGCTTTCGTACGCTTCATCTCATCTGACCTTGTGCAAACTGACAGAGTTGCCCTGACACCGAGCTTCCCGCTGAGCTGAGCTGCCCGTGGTCGGTGTGTCTGGTTTTTTCAGAGATCTCTCCCTTTACGTCCTCATACGTATCGTTCTCATACGTTATTGGTGAAACGACTCACTAACAGATGTGGAATATTCCGGTATTTTATAAAAACTCTCCTCACTCTCGAAAACAAATGACTATAAAATGGAGCAGTGAGGTTTGGGGGGTGGGGTGGGGGGGAGGGGGGGGACTGCCGTCCCTGAAAAGCAGGTTTACCAGCAGCAGAGACGACGCTGTTTCTAGGTTGTCCTGGCAGGTGACTGGTTGTCTCTGGGTCAGGGGTTAATCCCTCTGCCAGGTGATTGGCTGTCTCTGGGTCAGTGGTTATCCCCTCTGCCAGGTGATTGGCTGTCTCTGGGTCAGTGGTTATCCATTCCAGAGAGGGTACGTGAGGTTGATCAGCTTCCTGTTAGTGTGTAGACTCCTGACCTGATCCATGTCTTCCTGCAGCAGTGAGAACCCAAAGACCTACAAAGAGAGAGCCAATCAAAGCACAGGTCTGCACTCAGCCAATCAAGAGAGAGAACTGCAGGTACAGAGCCAGTCAGATTAGAGACCTGCAGACACAGAGCCAATCAGAGGAGAGGCCATCTGACACACAGAGCCAAACAGATGAGAGACTTGCAGACACAGAGACAATCAGCAGAGAGACCTGCAAACACAGAGCCAATCAGAGGAATGACCTGCAGAAACACAGCCAATCAGAGGAATGATCTGCAGAAACACAGCCAATCAGAGGAATGAGCTGCAGAAACACAGCCAACCAGAGGAATGACTAGCAGAAACACAGCCAATCAGAGGAATAAGCTGCAGAAACACAGCCAATAAGAGGAATAAGCTGCAGAAACAGAGCCAATTGGAGGAATGGGCCACAGAAACAGAGCCAATCAGAGGATCCCTAAATGAATCCCCATGACATGCATAATACAGGGAGAAATGTAACAGTACCTTCATCATTGTCATCATCACTATCATAACCAGAGACTGAGTCTCACTGACCCAGGACAGAGGGAGTAAAACAAGGAGGGAGAGGGAGGAGAAAGAGCTTGTGTGTGTGTGTGTGTGTGTGAGAGAGAGAGAGACAGGGGTGGGGGGGGGAGTTTCAGACACCTGTGTCACATCACATGCGTGGGGTCCCATCCCACGTGTCTCCCATCATGCAGTGCGGTTAGTGCCGCCGCGTCATCCGGCTCCAGGCAGAACGCAAACACCTGGGACAGGAGAGAGCGAGACACAGGGACACGTGTTTCTGGGACTGCCCTCTCCTGGTTTGCCTCCTATCTTGCAGATCGGTCCTCCCAGGTCACCTGGGTGGGGTCTGCCTCTGCTCCTCACTCCCTTATTACAGGAGTCCCGCAGGGATCTGTCCTGGGCCCTCTGCTGTTCTCCACTTACACCAAATCTTTTGGTTCAGTCATTAAGTCACACGGCTTCTCTTAGCACTGTTATGCTGATGATACACAACTCTTCTTCTCTTTCCCTCCCTCTGCCATACTGGCCAATGAGAGAATAATCTGCCTGCCTGGCTGACATCTCAACTCCTCTGAAGCTCAACCTCAACAAGACTGTGCTGCTGTTCATCCCCTGTAAGACCTCTCTACTACGGAAGCTCTCAATCACTGTCGATGGCACCACAGTGACTGCCTCTCACTCTGCAAAGAGCCTGGGGGTGGTCCTGGATGACCAGCTGGACCTCAAGGAGCCTATGGTTACTGTGTGAACTGGACTTTAATGTGTTCATAGTTATGAATAACTGTACAAAATGAGTAATGCACCTTATCGGACCTGTGTTTTGTAGCTGTTCCAATGACCTTCGGTATGCACTCACTGTAAGTCGCTTTGGATAAAAGCCTCTGCCAAATAAATGTAATATAATGTAATGTGAAGGGTTAAGAGGACCATGCAGCTAGTGCAGGCGCGCAGATTTCATGTTAACTGGCTGTAATGACTCCAGACTGGCTGCCATGCAGGTGAGAGAGACTGGAATCAGCAGCGGGGGTGGAGTTAATCAGTCTGAACAGAAACATGCTGCTAGCAGGAGAACACAGTCTCACCATCAGACAGAGCACACACGCACGGCATGCAGTGTTACAGCAGGTAGAGTATTAGCTCTTTCAGGCAACCAATAACAAATACAGCTCTTTTGATTGGCTGTGTTATCTCATTAAAGCATCCAACAACCCATGCAGCTTTCTGGTTGGCTGTACGACAATCAAAAACTCAGACAGCTGGTGCAGCTCTCTGATTGGCTGTATTACCACATTAAGCATCCAACAGCACATGCAGCGCTCTGATTGGCTGTAATAGCTCATTGATATATCCAGTAACAGGCACAACCCACTGATTGGCCGTCTAACTGAATCGCATGCTGCGTGGTGTCTGTTTTGAGTCCAAAGTTTCTGCCAGTAAAATGACCTCACTTTGCACTTTGAGTGATGAAGGAACGTGATCACTGCATTAGCCTCTAGAGCGCCCCCTCTGGCTGACAGGGTGCCTGCAGTCTGTTCCAGCTGCACACCATGCTGTCTGTGACTGCGCAGCTCAGCAGGTGGGCTGCAGGGTCAGAGGCACGCCTGTCTTGCTCACCTGGCAGTTCTCCTTGATCCTGTCCTTCTTGGTGGACTTTGGGATGGTTACGATGCCGTTCTGGAGTAGGGCACACAGGTGGAAGAGAATGGACCAGGTGAGAGCACGGTCACCACAGCAACCACCCCACACTGTGTGTACCTGTGTGTCCTGTACCTGAATATATGTGACTGTACCTGTATTTAATGTACCTGTATGTATGTAATGCACCTGGACACACCTGTATGCTCCAGCGGATGCAGATCTGGGCGGGGGTGCGTCCGTACTTGGCTGCCAGGCGCTGGATTTGGGGGTGGGAGAGGGCCTCCCCCTTAGCCAGGGGGCAGTAGCCCTGGAAGACGATGCCCTGGTCCCGACAGTACTGCACCAGCCCCCAGGGCTGCTGGAAGGGGTGGAACTCCACCTGCGCGAAGGGGGGGGGGGGGAAGCAGGGAAACATCCCAGGTTTAATAACACAGATCTCCATTTCACTGTGAAACCTGCCCTGTGAACAAGATCTCAATGTGTGTGTGTGAGTGCATGTGGAATGAATGAAAGTGTGTGTGTGTGCAGGTGTGTGAGTGTGCGTGTGCACGCACATGTATGTATGTGTATTAGTGCATTGTGGAAATGAGAGGGCTTGCTGTGGCAACCTGGTGCAGGGCCTGGTCTCCATGTGTGTCTCTGAGCAGGCTAGAGCAGTGCATTGTGGGAATGAGAGGGCTTGCTGTGGCAGCCTGGTGCAGGGCCTGGTCTCCATGTGTGTCTCTGAGCAGGCTAGAGCAGTGCATTGTGGGAATGAGAGGGCTTGCTGTGGCAGCCTGGCGCAGGGCCTGGTCTCCATGTGTGTCTCTGAGCAGGCTAGAGCAGTGCATTGTGGGAATGAGAGGGCTTGCTGTGGCAGCCTGGCGCAGGGCCTGGTCTCCATGTGTGTCTCTGAGCAGGCTAGAGCAGTGCATTGTGGGAATGAGAGGGCTTGCTGTGGCAGCCTGGCGCAGGGCCTGGTCTCCATGGTGCAGGGGGAATTATGCAGGACTCTGCCACAGAGCAACATCCAGGCGGAAATCGCCTTTGTTCCCTAACTCACAGCACCCCCCTCCCTGCACCCCTTTTCCCTCGCACCCGTCCTTTCACTGTCAGGGTTGGGGGGCCCCGCCAGGTCACCGCCCCCCTCCCCCCCTCAACCTCCCCATTGGCCAGGGGAGAAACAGACCCCCTTAAATCATTTGACACCACATCATTCGGCCCTTACCTCATTCTTTTTGGATTTGGGTCTGGGACACTTTCAATATGCTCCTCTGTCTAGCTGTTCTTTTAAAAACCCTTTAATCCCCTTTAAATGGCAGTTTTGTTTTGTTGTTTTGTGGCCAGTGGGTGATGCTCTCTCTCACAGCACCAGTGGGTTCTGTTCAGGATGTGTGTTTAATGTTATTTATTTCAGCCTGTTCCCAGCGTGGGAATCCCCTCGTGTTAAAACCAGTGAAACCAACAGAAGGTTTCGCGTCCGCCCCACACATCTCCCCGAAATGAAACACTGGGACAGGGAAGCTACTGTCTGTGAATCTGTCCCCCTGCTGATTGGCACGATGCAGCAAGAGTATAGGTCAGAGGTCAGAGTTCAGCTGGTCTGAATTCCCGCCTCCAGTGAACGTGACAGGAAGTGGGCCATACATGACAGGAAGTGAGGATGTTCTTGGAGTGTTCCTCGAACTGAACACACTTCCCAATACTTCAAGGGGCAGATCCTTACTCCCTGCCAATCATCCCACGAACCAACATCTGTCACCATAGCAACGGGAGAACACTCTAAAAATGTCCCCAGTATCGTGAGTTATTATCACTGACTCGGCTACAACTCTCCAGAAATTAGGCCCAACACACTCACACGCACACACACACACACACTCATACACTCACACACACACTCACAAACACATACACACCTGGTTGACATGGGGAATAATGCCACAGTCCTCCTTCAGCTCCTCCAGGTGAGGTATGAGAAAGTTACTCACTCCGATCGCCCGACACACACCTGAGAGAGAGAGAGAGAGAGAAAGAGTGAGTGAGAAGGAGAGAGAGGGTTGGTTTCCCCGTTTTGGTGCTGGTCATCTGGAATGGGTTGAACCTTATTCCAAATATCTGTGTCTCTGCCTGGATTAGGGTGGGCAGAGTCGAACCGATTGGCTTGCTGTGTTTGGTTACTGGAGGTGGGCGGAGTTAGACTAAGGGTTCGCTCTGTTTGGCTGTCGCAGGTTGGCGGAGGTGGACCGTACCGTCATCGTACAGTTCTTCTAGCGCTCTCCATGTTTCCGCCCGGACCTCACGGTTAGACCGCCCGGCAACCATGCTGTCCGGCCAGTGCATCAGGAACAGGTCTGAGACAGAGAGAAGGGAAACGAGGTCCAGGTCTGAGACAGAGAGAAGGGAACCGAGGTCCAGGTCTGAGACAGAGAGAAGGGAAACATGGTCCAGGTCTGAGACAGAGAGAAGGGAACTGAGGTCCAGGTCTGGGACAGAGAGAAGGGAAACAGTGTCCAGGTCTGAGACAGAGAGAAGGGAACCAAGGTCCAGGTCTGAGACAGAGAGAAGGGAACCGAGGTCCAGGTCTGAGACAGAGAGAAGGGAAACAAGGTCCAGGTCTGAGACAGAGAGAAGGGAACCGAGGTCCAGGTCTGAGACAGAGAGAAGGGAACCGAGGTCCAGGTCTGAGACAGAGAGAAGGGAAACAGTGTCCAGGTCTGAGACAGAGAGAAGGGAAACATGGTCCAGGTCTGAGACAGAGAGAAGGGAACTGAGGTCCAGGTCTGGGACAGAGAGAAGGGAAACAGTGTCCAGGTCTGAGACAGAGAGAAGGGAACCAAGGTCCAGGTCTGAGACAGGAGAGGGAACGAGGTCCAGGTCTGAGACAGAGAGAAGGGAACCGAGGTCAGGTCTGAGACAGAGAGAAGGGAAACAGTGTCAGGTCTGAGACAGAGAGAAGGGAAACATGGTCAGGTCTGAGACAGGAGAAGGGAACTGAGGTCAGGTCTGGGACAGGAGAAGGAACAGTGTCCAGGTCTGAGACGAGAGAAGGGAACCAGGTCAGGTCTGAGACAGAGAGAGGGAACGAGGTCAGGTCTGAGACGAGAGAGGGAAACAGGGTCCAGGTCTGAGATAGAGAGAAGGGAAGACAGAGAGGGGGGTGGTGTGTGTGTGTGTGTTATCTGGGGGGCAGTGTGTGTGTGTTATGTGGGGGGTGGATGTGTGGTTATCTGGGGGTGGTGTGTGTGTGTGTATCTGGGGGGCATGTGTGTGTGTGTTATTGGGGGGGTGTGTGTGTTCTGTGTTATCTGGGGGATGGTGTGTGTGTGTTATCTGGGGGGTGGTGTGTGTGTGTTATCTGGGGGGTGGTGTGTGTGTGTGTGTGGTTATCTGGGGGATGGTGTGTGTGTGTTATCTGGGGGTGGTGTGTGTGTGTTATCTGGGGGGTGCTCAGTGTGTGTGGTTATCTGGGGCTGGTGTGGCGTGTGTTATCTGGGGGGTGGTGTGTGGGTGTTATCTGGGGGGGGGGGTGTAGTACCCAGGTACTCCACCCCCAGGCGGGTGCGGGAGGCGTGGCAGGCCTGTTTGGCGGCCAGGCCTCCGTAGTCCCCGGGCCACAGCTTGGTGGTGATCCACAGGTCCTCCCGCGGGATGGCGCTCTCGCGCACGGCCACGCCCAGCTGGGCCTCGCACCCGTACCGCCGCGCCGTGTCGATATGCCGGACGCCACACTCCCGCAGGGCATACAGCACGGCATCGTGGGAATACCCACCGTCGTGAGACGTGCCTGGGAGAGGGATGGAGGGGGAGGGAGAGACAGAGGGAGAGAGGGAGAAGAGGGAGAGAGGGAGGAGAGAGGGAGGGAGGGAGAGAGAGGGAAGGGAGAGAGAGAGGGAAGGAGGGAGAGAGAGCGGGAGAGAGGGAGGAGAGAGGGAGGGAGGGAGAGAGAGGAAAGGGAGAGAGAGATATGGAGAGGGGGCAGGGGGAGGAGGAGAGAGAGAGAGAGAGAGAGGGAGGGAGGGGGGCAGGAGGGATTAAAAGAGGAAAGTAATGGAAGGGAAAGAGGACAGAAGACAGGGAAGTGGGAGACAAGGAGGAAGATGATACTCATGAACAGACACATACACACTCTCACACACACTCACTCACACACTCGGGGTGCATAAACACATTTTTATGTTGCTGCTTATATAAGCCCAGTGAGTGAGGAAGGGAGAGGGGGGGAGGGGGAGAAAGAGAGGGATGGAGGGATGGAGGGGAGGGAGAGAGAAGCGAGGATGGGGAATGGGATGAATCGGGGGGTACCCCATACGAGGGCCCCCCCATTGCCATATCGGCCCTGTGAGCCTCACGGTGGGAGCCCCCCCAACCCACCCCCCTCCTCAGCCCCAGAACATGACATCAGACTGCCTGATGAGTATCCCACACTCCACTGAGCATGCTCAGAAACCCCTCCTCTCTACAGCTCAGCCTCCAGTCTACTACAGACTTCATCATGCCATCATCCATTCATCCATGATCATTCCATCATCCTTTCATCCACTATCATCCTTCCATCAACCATCATCCTTTCATCCACTATCATTCCATCTTCCTTTCATCCACTATCATCCTTCCATCAACCATCATCCTTTCATCCACTATCATTCCATCTTCCTTTCATCCACTATCATCCTTTCATCCACCATCATCCTTCAATACACAGAGCAGTCCCCACCAGCTCTGTTTTTCTCAGTTACGGTTTTCAACAGAGCACCGTGAGAAGGCTCTGACAACACACACTGGTGTTGTTATTCTCTCTCTCTCTCTCATTCTCTCAACCTCTTAAATCTCTCCATCACACATTCATACGCACCCTCTTGCCCCCTGCCCATTCTCTCTCTCTCTAGAGCACCTCCCCCCCCCCCCCCCCCACAGTCCCAGGGGGAGCTGGCAGGGAGGAGAGAGGGAGTGACTCGATGGACAGAAGGAGAACAGGGCAGAACAGAACTGAAGTAGAAAGGGAATATGAAAGGAGAGAGGAGAAAAGAGAGAGAAGGTGGGACGACAGGCCAGCAGAAACAGATTCGCTCTGCAGAACCAGAGCCAACACCCCCCTCCTCCAAAGTGGGGGGGGGGGGGGGGGAATTGCACCGGCTGGCTGGAGCCAAACAAACCCAGGAAGCTTTCAGTCAACAAGTGTACATCTGACTATGGGAAATGTTGGGAATTAAAATGAGTCATTTAATCTCACCTGAGATTCACTGGCCGGATAAACAAACACGGACCCGACAGCCAGATTAGGGGGTATAACTGTCAAACACTTCTCTCCCTTTCTCCGTCTCTCAGTCTCTGTCTCTCTTACGAAAGGAGGCGTATCATAAATTGCCCTATAGCTCAACAAATGGTAGGAAGAGTTAAACAGAAATAGGTTTGGTGGAGCCTTGGCAACGTTCCTGATGTGCAATTTGAGTATTTAAGAAAGAAGGCGTCCTGGTCCTGCTTGCGGTGTAAATAAGAACGTAATAAATTACTGTGACATTAACTTAACCAGTCGCAGAAGCAGCCAGAGAAATGCATTTAAAGACAATATCAAATGCCTTAAGTTATTTGCCGCGTTAACGACTAATTATCATTGTTCGACATGGGAAAACGCCATATAATCCCACAACACGACTGACGGGACTGTTGGTAGCGTTTAACTGTGCGCTACAACTAGTCGTTATTTTGTTACTTTAACTGAAAACTAAATGTGTTATTTCGTCTCCGTTAAACTAGCCGAACGCTATAGGGGTACTTCAGCTAAAAGTAACCGGCCCCACGACAATGTTGCCAAATTTCCAAACGCAATGCGGACTTCTGAAAGCAGCCGGACAGCTAGCTAACTACGACCCTCTTACCTAATCCGAGTATGGGAATTTGCAGACCATTCGCCAGAGGTACCGTGGGGCACGGCGGAGACGTCATGCTACTCGGCGACTGGCGTGCAAAAGAATCTAGCTTTCTTGCTAGCTCTCTGTTATTAACTTTTCAAATACACATCTCAAACGTCCACTGAAAGCAGCTATAAAGTGTGCCCTACCGTAAACTGTCGTAAAAAGTCTGCTGCCCGTGATTTATGCGGCCAGAGCGTGTGTGAAGCACTGAACTCGTAATACGCTCTATACGGAGTGAACTGTGATTTATTCATCTCGAAAGGCAGAGCTAGACCTATGTACACAGATATTTGCAAATATGATGAATGGCAGGGATTACTTGACCGTGTATCTTAACCAGTTTCTCTGACGGTATTTGTAAAACAAATACTGCAAACAGATGTCCTAAAATCAGAATCTGATATCTTTATTTAGTGCGCGTACCACGTGACTTGGAGCACCATCGAGTGGTCAGTATCTTCCATCTGGTGGCTAAACCGGAGTCCTGCAAGCAGCACCGGGGCCGAGAATTTGTACCCATTTCATTTGTACCCGGGAAAAAAAGGTAAAAGCCTACCCATGTATTATGCACTCTCTATCCACTGGAGCATTTTGTGGACACATGCAAGTGTTTATCTTAAAAAAATAAAAAATAAAAGAAATAAAAAACATGGTCTATTTCTTGTAATGTATTCGTGTTTCTGTTTAACCCACTTAATATTCAAAGGTTGGTAGGCTACTTCAGTTTGTAATAACGTGTGATATTGGTTTTTTACATTTGGTGTCAATTAGTCTGATTCAAACGTCAGTCAGGTGGTCCGCGGCTCGCGTTATCTTCGCCGTTTTTAGCCGCTTGGATCGATATAAACAAGAACAAGACGCCTGATTTAAATCAGTGAATCTGCGCGTTTCTCTGCGCACCGTTCCCAAATACGACTAGGCGTTTGTCACAGAACCGGGGAGGGGTACTGTACTCTCGCGAGACCAAGGGCGGAAGATGACAGATGGATCTTTATCGGCAGTCGGTAGGATGAAGCAGCGGCGTACCCGTCCCGTGGCACCAACGAACGACAGCATTATGGCACTATAGTTAAAGGAAAGCGGGGAAAACCGCATGCAACTAACTGTCCGACAACAGTCGGACAATCGATAGTTCTGTGCTTCGTTTTATTCGTTTACATCACTGTACGTGTTATTTTAGAGGCTGTTTTCATGTTGCGCGAGCTGCCGTTATTGTCGCCGTTGATCAACTACAGGCATCCATTGCATCTCCAGCGAGTGTTTACATCAGCTTCTCTGGGTTAGCTGGCGATCGGATCAGATTATTTCGTCGCACGCTTTTTATAATCGATTAAAAAATGACCGGAGAAAAACGTCGCTCTCTGCGCAAGGATCAAAGGCAGAAGAAGGACATGGATTTAGTGGAACACGACGAGGAGGCGGCAGCGGGGACGTTTACGGTGTCGAAGAGTAACAGAATCAAAGCCAATAAGATCTTCAACAATCACAAAATGATTAAATCGCCGTCAACGCAGCAGCAGAATCAGCTATCGCAGATCAACGCTAACACGATCTCCAACGCCAACAACGCTAACACCAACATCAACACTAACGCTAACACGAACACAGCCGCCACTGACGACAACAAGAACCCCCTCATTCAGAACACGGAGGATTTCCCGGTCCACGAGTGTGTTTTTAAAGGAGATGTGCGCCGGTTGTCCTCGCTAATTCGGACGCAAAACATCGCTCAGAAAGATGTCCACGGTAAAGTAATCTTTTAACATTAAATAGCAATGGCTAAACAGAATCCAATGCCTTTATTACCTTATATGTAATACTAGTTCGTCATATAACTATGTGGATTGTTCTCTTATTTGGCAGTAAAGGGCACATTGGTGCTCTTCACCTCTATGACACACAAACACATGCATGCAAGATAACAGTAACGGAAGAGACCCGTGTACAGCTTCTGACCCTACCGATTTCGTAGGGTCGAATCAGACGCACCGACGTGCGTACAAACCAAGCCGCGTATATGAAGCATTTGCATTCATATTCCAAAGTGATTGTGGGTTCTATGACATCAGTTAATTTTAAAGTGTGCTCATCTGCAAGATCCATAAAACTATTCCACTCTTGCGCTACAGGCCGTTATTCCTTATCAGATTCGATTGATCCTGGCTTCTTTACAGTTAGTCATTTCATGGTGCACATTGCAGCACAGTTGGAGTTTCACATCGACCGTTTGATTTGCGCCGGTGAATACGCCGTTGTCTTATTGTAATATTTCACCTTTTCCCTCATTAGGAAAGCATGTTGTAATCTGGTGCTTTGGAATTTGCATATTTAACTCAGACCTGTGTTGCCCCATTAATGACGATAGTTTGTTGTTAAAGCGCCATTATTGAGTCTCTTTACTTACATGTCTGTCCTCCAGTGTTGTGTAATAAAGGGTAAGTAAGGGTAGTGAAGGGTCCTTGAACTGGAAACGTTCTGCTTTGAGCTTCTTCTTCACGTTTCACTTTGCGCTTTAATTTTTTTTCTCTCTCTGCCCTGTTCGATTTAAACACTCTTGCACACACACACACCCTCAGCGATGTCCCCTTTAATCACTCTTACACACACACACCCTCAGCGATGTCCCCTTTAAACACTCCTACACACACACACCCTCAGAGATGTCCCCTTTAATCACTCTTACACACACACACCCTCAGAGATGTCCCCTTTAAACACTCTTACACACACACACACACCCTCAGAGATGTCCCCTTTAAACACTCCTACACACACACACCCTCAGAGATGTCCCCTTTAATCACTCTTACACACACACACCCTCAGAGATGTCCCCTTTAAACACTCTTACACACACACACCCTCAGAGATGTCCCCGTTAAACACTCCTGCACACCGGGCCCAGCGCCACGAGGGGGCAAGTGGGGGCTTTGCCCCCTCAGTTGTATTTTCTGCCCCCCCAGTGTAAGTTTTATGTACCCTATAGAAAACTAGCAAAAACAACAAAAATATTAGCCGAGATCCAAGTGTCATAGAGACGACAGTAATGAAAAACCTTCTTTGAAGTTCTCCCCCATAAAATGCGATTTTATCCACGGAAATGGCTATACAAAAAGGCAAAATAAATGTTGTGGTCGCGATCGCCATCATAGACATTTACTATTATTTTCTTTTAAAACATTTAATTCATATCCAGGGAGACAGCTAACTACTTGAAAGTTAGATGACATGTGTAGCCATTTACTAATACAATCGCATTTCAGGCTGGGAAATAACCCATTAAACCAGAGAAATCGCCGAGTTGTCTTAGAATCTTTATCGCCAAAGAATGTAGCAAGACTGGGAGCGTCGGCATAGCAACGGACGCTGCAACGAAACTTTAAGTACGTCACAATGGGTATAACGACTGTTTTGGAATGTCATTGCCTCACCCAGATCATTTTAGCAGCCCCGATCAAAATAGGCATGACAGAACATGATGAGAGCCCAAGAATGAGAGTGTAGCGGCACCCCTTTCCCCGGCTTCGAATCCAAAATGTTGTCATATTGGCGCAGTT
This sequence comes from Anguilla rostrata, assembly GCF_018555375.3. NCBI lineage: Eukaryota > Metazoa > Chordata > Actinopteri > Anguilliformes > Anguillidae > Anguilla > Anguilla rostrata. The sequence goes on along the minus strand of NC_057938.1, from coordinate 963,577 downwards.
TTCGTTTTCTTTGACACTAACTCTGCCATGTCGTCTTGTCACCCCAAAAAACACGAACTTTCTAGTGAACAACACGCCGTGCGCCCTGCGCATCGTCTTCCCCCATCCCACCTTTGATTGGTCTACTGAAATTGGATCTTGTTGCCGGCCTCGGCACTAAATTGCGCACGGCCTGTCAATCTAGTTTTGTTTTACACTCAGACACTAGTGGCTCTGTTTATAAACAAACATAATATTATGTTAATCACGTTGTCATGTAATTACTAATGCAATACAAGTTGGATTTAGCGCCATCGGCACAGGTTGCTGGTGTAGGCTACTTTAGCTCCGTCGGCACAGGTTGCTGGTGTAGGCTACTTTAGCGCCGTCGGCACAGGTTGCTGATGTAGGCTACTTTAGCTCCGTCGGCACAGGTTGCTGGTGTAGGCTACTTTTTAATTTGCCAGAACGTCTCATAATGACAAATGCCGGTTCAGTCGGTTTGCAGGAAATCAAACCGGTTTAAGCTCGTAGCAGGACGATAACCCACTGTTTTACTATATAAAAATATTTGCCCCCTCGCCATTTTTGACTGCCCCCTCAGTCGCTTCATCCTGGCACTGGGCCTGCTACACACACGCACACACCCCCTAAGAGATGTCCCCTTTAAACACTCTTACACACACACACACACACACACCCACCCCCTAAGAGATGTCCCCTTTAAACACTCTTACACACACACACACCCCCTAAGAGATGTCCCCTTTAAACACTCTTACACACACACACACACCCTCAAAGACGTCCCCTTTAAACACTCTTACACACACACTCAGATATGTCCCCTTTAACACTCTTACACACACACACCCTCTGATACATCCCTTTTAATCACACACATCATCTGCAGCTGTAGACTTAGGCTTACTCTAATGCTGATTGTACACATACCCATGTTTATCCTATCCAGAGCTGTGGAAACCCCATTCATTTTAATGCTTATTGACTTTTTAAAATGCATTCCAGGGACCGGTTTGGCATGGCAAATTAATGATCGTAAAAAAGCCTGTAAATCCTCCTGTCCCTCCTGACTGGTCTGGCCAGGTCAGAGGGGTCCCTCCTGACTGGTCTGACCAGGTCAGAGGGGTCCCTCCTGACTGGTCTGACCAGGTTAGAGGGGTCCCTCCTGACTGGTCTGACCAGGTTAGAGGGGTCCCTCCTGGCTGTGGTCTGACCAGGTTAGGGGGGTCTCTCCTGGCTGTGGTCTGACCAGGTTAGAGGGGTCCCTCCTGGCTGGTCTGACCAGGTTAGAGGGGTCCCTCCTGGCTGTGGTCTGACCAGGTTAGAGGGGTCCCTCCTGGCTGTGGTCTGACCAGGTTAGAGGGGTCCCTCCTGGCTGTGGTCTGACCAGGTTAGAGGGGTCCCTCCTGGCTGGTCTGACCAGGTTAGAGGGGTCTCTCCTGGCTGTGGTCTGACCAGGTTAGAGGGGTCAGCTGCTGCTGGACTAGCTGCTGCTTCTCCCACTCTGCGCTATAGAGGCGGTCAGACCCACTGCAGCTGGGCTTTTATAAAGACTGGTGCTGCCAGCGCTTGCAGCCGAATCCACAGTGCAGGGTGGCGGTGAACCGAGCGTGGGCTCCTGAGGGTTTGTGTGGTTGAGCTGCTTGTGACCTCATAACCGCGAGCGGAATGATCGCCGGTCAGAACTCTAAATCAGAGTTCTGAACGGAGACCCAGGGGGTCATCCTGTCAGGCCAGCTGTCCACTGGATTACATCCCTGTGGATTCTCAGGACTGCACAGTGTGTATAGAGCTGAGAGATTGTGTATATATCAGTGCATGTGTGTATTGAGTCAGGAGATCGTGTATATTTCAGTATGTGTATACTGAGTCAGGAGATTGTGTATTTTAGTATATGTGTGTATTGAGTCAGGAGATTGTGTATTTTAGTATATGTGTGTATTGAGTCAGGAGATTGTGTATATTTTAGTATATGTGTATATTGAGTCAGGAGATTGTGTGTATATTTCAGTATGTGTGTCAGTTTTAATGTGGCACCAGTTAGCCTGATTCTGTTCTCTCTCATGTGTTGTAGGAAACACACCTCTACACCTGGCAGTCATGATGGGACACAAAGGTGAGTCCAAAACCTGTGTGTGTGCCAGTGTGTGGGTCAGGGGTCAGCATTCATCTTGTTTTTTAGAATATGTTGTTTTATCTTATTCTGTGGGTAATATTTAATGTACATAAACATCTGTCCCTTGGATTTGCAGGGTTCAGGCCTGGTGTTTACTCTTTTTTCTGTCTTTTGCCTTGCTACTCAGTAAGGTGTCTTTGTGACAGTTCCCTGTATAAAGCACTATACGAGTAAAATTTAATGGAATTGAGCTGAGAATGACGGTGGCGCAATGGTGCAGAACATAGGGGTCATAGTCATCATTTTCTGCTGAGAAAATAGGAAATAGCAAAAGTAGAAATAATGAATCGAGGAGAGAATTGAGAGAGAATGACAGTGACAGAGAATTCATTATATATATACACACGCGCATACACTCTCACACACACCCCCGCACTGGTACACGCTCACACACACCCCGCACTGGTACACTCTCACACACACCCCCGCACTGGTACACGCTCACACACACCCCCGCACTAGTACACTCTCACACACACCCCCGCACTGGTACACTCTCACACACCCCGCACTGGTACACTCCCCACACACCCCTGCACTGGTACACTCTCACACACCCCTGCACTGGTACACGCTCACACACACCCCCGCACTGGTACACTCTCACACACCCCCGCACTGGTACACTCTCACACACACCCCTGCACTGGTACACTCTCACACACCCCCGCACTGGTACACTCTCACACACCCCCGCACTGGTACACTCTCACAACACCCCGCACTGGTACACCTCACACACACCCCGCACTGGTACACGCTCACACACACCCCCGCACTGGTACACTCTCACACACACCCCCGCACTGGTACACTCTCACACACCCCCGCACTGGTACACTCTCACACACACCCCCGCACTGGTACACTCTCACACACACCCCGCACTGGTACACGCTCACACACACCCCGCACTGGTACACTCTCACACACACCCCGCACTGGTACATTCTCACACACACCCCGCACTGGTACACGCTCACACACACCCCGCACTGGTACACTCTCACACACACCCCCGCACTGGTACACTCTCACACACACCCGCACTGGTACACTCTCACACACCCCGCACTGGTACACTCTCACACACCCCCGCACTGGTACACTCTCACACACACCCCCGCACTGGCATACACCCTCACTCACACACCCCCGCACTGGTACATTCTCACACACACCCTGCACTGGTACACTCTCACACACACCCCCGCACTGGTACACGCTCACACACACCCCCGCACTGGTACACTCTCACACACACCCCCGCACTGGTACACTCTCACACACACCCCCGCACTGGTACACTCTCACACACACCCCCCGCACTGGACGTGCGCTTGACCAGGCGCTCTGAGCTGTGGAAGGGAACTCATGTGGGATGTGCCCAGCCTGCCTTACGTAACGTTTCTGCAAACCCGGGGGACGCCATGTACGCACGCACACACACACACACACACACACACACACACACTCGCACGCACACACACTCGCACGCACACACACACGCACGCACGCGCACACACACACTCGCACGCACACACACACACACTCGCACGCACACACACACACACACTTGCACGCACGCGGATATGCACAAAGACACACACACTCGCACGCACGCACACACACTCGCACGTACACGGATATACGCACGCACACAGGTGAACAGGTGTTTTTTTTGTGTGCGCAGGTAAATGGTTGACAGGCAGCTACTTCCCCAGAATGCCCAGCCCAGCTCACCATATGACATCACCACTGTCCTACCTGGAGGTTCTGCTATCCCAGAAGTCTTTGCTCTGTAGAGGAATTACTGCATGTCCTCTCTCTTCCTCTACACAGAGTGCGCCCACTTGCTCCTGGCCCACAATGCACCTGTGAAGGTGAAGAACGCACAGGGGTGGAGTCCGCTTGCAGAAGCCATCAGCTATGGAGACAGACAAATGAGTGAGACCCTAACCTTTAACCCCTTCTCCCCACACTGTAACCTCTACCCCTTCCTCTCTAACCCCTAGCTTTTACCCCTAAACCCTGCTCCCGTACCCCTGAACCCCAACCCCTCACACTCACTGTCTGCTTACTACAGTGTGCCCCCTGCACCCTGGTTCAGGGGTGGCCAGCCCTCGTCCTGGACATTTGCAGTGTGTTTGTATTTCCTCAGGGCTGAATTGTTAATTAAAGAAGCTGATTGTGTGTGTGTGTGTGTGTGCGTGCGCCTGCGTGTGTGTGCGCGCGCGTACGTACGTGTGTGTGTGTGTGTGTGCGTGCGCCTGCGTGTGTGTGTGTGTGTGTGTGCGCGCGTGTGTGTGCGTGTGTGTGTGTGTGTGTGTGTGTGTGCAGTCACAGCCCTGCTCAGGAAGCTGAAGCAGCAGTCCAGAGAGAGTGTGGAGGATAAGAGGCCTCGGCTGCTGAAGGCGCTGAGAGAGGTGAGGACCTGTCAATCACATCAATACGCCTGTACATTTACACACGTCCATACATTTACATGCCTGTACATTTACACACGTGTACATTTACACACATCCATACATTTACACGCCTGTACATTTACACACATCCATACATTTACACACATCCATACATTTACACCCCTGTACATTTACACACATCCATACATTTACACATATCCATACATTTACACGCATGTACATTTACACACATCCATACATTTACACATATCCATACATTTACACACATCCATACATTTACACACATCCATACATTTACACGCATGTACATTTACACACATCCATACATTTACACGCATGTACATTTACACACATCCATACATTTACACGCATGTACATTTACACACATCCATACATTTACACGCATGTACATTTACACACATCCATACATTTACACACATGTACATTTACACACATGTACATTTACACACATCCATACATTTACACACGTGTACATTTACACACATCCATATATTTACATACATCCATACATTTACACACATCCAAACATTTACACACGTTTAACACGTCTGTACGTTTACACACGTGTACATTTACACATATAAACACTGGCTCTTATACACCTGCATGCATAAAAATCAGCACATTGAGATATTTACATATGTCATTTCTGTTAATGCATTTTCCCTTATAAATCTTGACATAAATATTTACAAATTTAGACATTTATGCACAAACACTAAAGTTTGTCTTTTTTTCTTTTAAGCTGGGAGACTTTTACTTGGAGGTCCACTGGGATTTTCAGAGCTGGGGTAAGTTTGGTTATTCACTGGCGTAAATGGGGTAAGTCAGGTCTGTAACAGGAGCATTCAGCAGTCGTCTCACTGCGGGGGTAAAGGTATAGGAAACAGCTCCTGAAATAAAATTCCCCCATAAGAACCCCCCTTACTTAATGATCGTTTGGGGGTTGCTAAGTGCAGCGCTCATTATGGGATGGATGATTCACAGCAGGAGTTTGGAAGAAGGTGCTGAGTAGGCTATAAGTTTAATTTGTTTCTAATTCTTTCCCTTTTTTTTCTCTCGCATCAGTTCCCCTGCTGTCCCGGATCCTGCCATCCGATGCCTGTAAAATCTACAAGCAGGGCATAAACATCAGGTTCGGCCCCTCCTGCACTCTACTACACACTTACAGCACAACTCCTGCCCTCTACTACACACTTACAGCACAACCCCTGCCCTCTACTACACACTTACAGCACAACCCCTGCCCTCTACTACACATTTACAGCACAACTCCTGCCCTCTACTACACACTTATAGCACAACTCCTGCCCTCTACTACACACTTATAGCACAACCCCTGCCCTCTACTACACACTTACAGCACAACCCCTGCCCTCTACTACACATTTACAGCACAACTCCTGTCCTATAGTCACATTTACACCACAAATCCTGCACTCTACTACACACTTACAGCACAACCCGCCCTCTACTACACACTTATAGCACAACCCCTGCCCTCTACTACACACTTACAGCACAACCCCTGCCCTCTACTACACACTTATAGCACAACCCCTGCCCTCTACTACACACTTACAGCACAACCCCTGCCCTCTACTACACATTTACACCACAACTCCTGTCCTATAGTCACATTTACACCACAAATCCTGCACTCTACTACACACTTACAGCACAACCCGCCCTCTACTACACACTTACAGCACAACCCCTGCCCTCTACTACACACTTATAGCACAACCCCTGCCCTCTACTACACACTTATAGCACAACCCCTGCCCTCTACTACACACTTATAGCACAACCCCTGCCCTCTACTACACACTTACAGCACAACCCCTGCCCTCTACTACACATTTACAGCACAACTCCTGTCCTATAGTCACATTTACACCACAAATCCTGCACTCTACTACACACTTACAGCACAACCCGCCCTCTACTACACACTTATAGCACAACCCCTGCCCTCTACTACACACTTACAGCACAACCCCTGCCCTCTACTACACACTTATAGCACAACCCCTGCCCTCTACTACACACTTACAGCACAACCCCTGCCCTCTACTACACATTTACAGCACAACTCCTGTCCTATAGTCACATTTACACCACAAATCCTGCACTCTACTACACACTTACAGCACAACTCCTGCCCTCTACTACACACTTACAGCACAACCCCTGCCCTCTACTACACACTTACAGCACAACTCCTGCCCTCTACTACACTTACAGCACAACCCCTGCCCTCTACTACACATTTACAGCACAACTCCTGTCCTATAGTCACATTTACACCACAAATCCTGCCCTCTACTACACACTTACAGCACAACTCCTGCCCTCTACTACACATTTACAGCACAACTCCTGCCCTCTACTACACATTTACAGCACAACCCCTGCCCTCTACTACACATTTACAGCACAACTCCTGCCCTCTACTACACACTTATAGCACAACTCCTGCCCTCTACTACACATTTACAGCACAACTCCTGCCCTCTACTACACATTTACAGCACAACTCCTGCCCTCTACTACACATTTACAGCACAACTCCTGCCCTCTACTACACATTTACAGCACAACCCCTGCCCTCAACTACACATTTACAGCACAACTCCTGCACACTACTACACACTTACAGCACAACTCTGCAGCACATTTCATTTCCCTCAGACATTTGTATAAGTTGTGACTTTAAACTAAGTGTAACAAAGTGCAATATTCATATGCAACAGTGCAATATTAATTGTGATCGCATTCACAGTGCGCCTTAGAGCAAGCAAGGCTTGTGCGTAATGCATTATGGGTAAATGCTGCTGCGTCACATGGCAGGGCAGGGTGGGCTGAGGTGAGGTGGTGTCTGTTCCGGCAGGTTGGACACTACCCTCATCGACTTCACAGACATGAAATGCCAGCGTGGGGACCTGAGCTTCACCTTCAGGGGTGACGCCCCTCCCCCAAAATCCTTTGTGGTTCTGGACAACGAGCAGAAGGTCTACCAGCGCATTCACCATGAGGTGAGGGGGGGGAGGAGAGTGTGTGTGTGTGTGAGTGAGGGAGGGAGTGAATGAGTGAGAGAGTGAGAATGAATGTGTGTTTGTGTGGGAAGGAGGATCTGTGTGTGTGTGTGCACCTGGGTACTAATGACATCATTTCCTGTCCCAGGAGTCGGAGATTGAGACAGAGGAGGAAGTTGACATCCTGATGAGCAGCGATATTTACTCAGCCACACTTTCCACCAAATCCATCACCTTCTCCCGCACGCAGTCAGGCTGGCTCTTCAGAGAGGACAAGACGGTACGTACGCACACACACACACACACACGCGCACACCCATACCCCCACACACACATGCACGCACAACCACACAAACGCCTTCACACATGCGCACACTCATGTACACATACGCATGAATGGCGCGCACACATGCACACCAAAATGCCCTGTGTTAAATGTCCTGTGTTAAATGCCCTGTGTTAAATGCTGTGTGGTTGTGTTGGTGCTGTGGGTGAGGCAGGAGCGGGTGGGCAGTTTCCTGGCGGACTGCTTTGCGGTTAATGGCCTGGTTCTGGAGTCCAGGAAACGGCGGGAGCACCTGAATGAGGAAGACATCCTGCGAAACAAGGCCATCATGGAGACCTGGAGCAAGGGAGGGAATGCAGTCGAGCACAACTATGAGGTGGAGTATATATCAGTACATAGCGATATACTGTATATATCAGCACATATTGATACATATCATACACAACACAGTATATATCAGTAGACATCAATATAGTAGTAATATGCATTTATATATCACTAATATATTCAACATATATATATATATATAATGTCATAGTATGTCATATATTATATTCAGTAACAACAGTTCATACTGATATATATACGTACACATGGTTTGACTTGGTGTCACGATGGTTTGGCATGATGTCACAGTGGTTCAGTGTGATGTCACAATGGTTCAGTGTGATGTAACATTGTCCACCCGCTCACCCCCAGCCTGTGAGGAGACAGTCCCTCACCGCCCCGTCTCCAAACACACTGTCCTGGGAGGAGTATATCACAGCTGAGCACGGCAGGTATGGCGCTCTGCGTGAGTGTGTGTGTGAGAGTGTGCGCGCATACATGTGCATTCTGTGCCCATTGCTGACTGTGTGTGTATGCGCATTTATGCATGAATGTGTGTGTGTTCTGTGCCCATTGCTGACTGTGCGTGTGTGCATGTTTTTGTCCTCATTGCTGACTGTGTGTGTGCATGTTTTGTCCTTATTGCTGACCCTGTGTGTGTGTGTGTGTGTCGTTCTGCAGGGCTCCTCACCTGGGCAGAGAGTTGGTGTGTAAGGAGAGTAAGAAGAACTTCAAGGCCACGGTGGCCATGAGCCAGGAGTTCCCCCTGGGCATGGAGTCGTAAGTGTGCCTCAGACTGACCTGGGATCAGCTCAGCCTTTTAGCTCACACTGCATGAGGTCAGAACATGGACAGAAGGTTGATCCTAGATCAGTGCTCCTACTCTTGATTACAGTTGTGACTGGATGTGCCATGTGTCATTTCCTCGGTTACTGTCGTGTGCGCTGTTTCCCAGGTTACTGATGCACTACTGTGCATCGTTTCCTAGGTTACCGAGTGACGCACTATGAATTGTTTCCTAGGTTACTGACGTGCTGTGCCTTGTTTCCCAGGTTACTGAATGTGCTGGAGGTGATCGCACCCTTCAAGCACTTCAACAAGCTGAGAGAGTTTGTCCAGATGAAGCTGCCCCCTGGGTTTCCTGTCAAACTGGGTGAGAGGTGCTTGTGTTTCAGGTCCGCAGGATGCAGCCGTGCACTGGAGCCTGTCCACATGAGATCGCTCTCCATTAGGGAAAAACAAGAGGATGCTGACCACAGTGCTGATGATCTTTATATAGCGCTTTGTGTGGCGTTCAGTGTGCTTCACAAACTGACAAATATTTAACATGATAAAGATAAATGAGAATGATGATTACTTACAAGTGGCGATCAGTTGTGATGGTGATGAAGATGATGGTGATGAGGATGCTGTTGTTTTGTCCGTTTCTCCCAGACATCCCGGTGTTCCCCACCATCACCGCCACAGTGACGTTTCAGGAGTTCCGCTACGACCAGTTTGACGAGTCCATCTTTAACATCCCGCCGGACTACAAGGAGGACCCCAGCCGCTTCCCTGACCTTTGACCTCTGCACTTAGACCACCGCCGTCCCCCCACCCCTCCCCCCCCACACACATGGAATCGGAGACGGGAATGAACTACCAAACGAAGGGGGCACTGAACGAATAACGTCAAAAAGGTTGCTAAAGATAAACAGAAACAAAAAAAGGACTGTTGGTGTTAGTATTGTGTATGTAAGACCGTGGGGTTGAATGTATGTGCTGTGCGGTGTTACCTGAATGGACTGAACAGCACTAGTGTGTGCTGAGGTGCTGCGTTCGGTTTGTGGGGACTCTAGACTCAATATTTGGGGGGTGGGGGGTGGGTCTGGGGCTTGGGAGGACAGAACAGTGCTTCCTCTGTTTGGGTGTGTAAAATGTGGAGCTTCCAATAGCTGCAGCTGACTGTGACACTTCAACCAGCACCAGTATACCAGAGCGCTGTGGTGACCGCAGGTCCTCCTTCTGCAGACAGAGGGCGCTGTGGTGACTGCAGGTCCTCCTTCTGCAGACAGAGGGCGCTGTGGTGACCACTGTTTCACTGAGCCACTGTAGTGGGGCAGCGGTGTGTGCGTTAAGGGGGCAGATGGTAGTGGAGATAAAGCTGTGGTCACCGTTAGGATCTGGAAGATCAGCTGAGGCTGCTGCATCTCTCTTCCTGCTTCACTGTGAATGCAGGGGTCCCATCTGTCCCGTGAGAACTTTGTACAATTCAGGAAAAAAAAAAAAACAGCAAATGTGCAGCTAAAATTGTTTCTTTTGCTAAAGATTAAAATATATATGTACAGAAAAAGAAACCGGCAATGAAATGGTATTTAAACATTTTTACTCATTAAAAACCAAACGGGCATTCTCCTCTGCAGGGTGTTGAAGTACCTCACCTTTAAAGTGTGGCTGTCAGTCTGTCGGGTGTCAGTCTGAAATGCGCTGTTCTTTGTATGTTAGCTTGGGGAAGGGTGGCAGGCTTTATAAAGCTGTGCCAGATGCTCTCTTTTAAACAGCACACACCTGCAGCAGATCTCCGTCTCTCTCTCTCTCTCTCCCTCTCCGTCTCTCTCTCTCCGAGTTAAACTGCAGGCAAAGCGCACGCGCACACACACACACACACACACACACACAGCAAGAACTTCCAACAGCACACAAGCTAAAGCACAATCACAAGCCACACCCCTCCTCCCCAGACCAGACTAACACGCCCCACAGAACTGCACTCTGAGGCCCAGTGTGTTAAGAACCTCGCCGTCACGTCCTAACCTTTATTTCACTTTGTTCATTTACAAATACGAGAGTGAAGAAAGAAAGGGAGGGGAGCTGGAATCTCACAGGCGTACAGCGCACAGGTCTCTCCCGAAATGGGGGGGGAGGAGGGCTGCGGCCGGGCCGAGGGGGCCGGGGGATGGGCGGGGCTGTGGCCGGGCCGGGGGGGGGAGGGTTGGGGCGGGGTTAGCTTGCTGGGCTCCGGGGTTAAGACGGGAGGCTCAGCCCACAGGCTCTCCGCCTGCTGCTGGGGAACCAACAGGCCAACAGTCCTGCTGCTCATTTAAAAAACAAAAACAACAAAAATCTAAAGGAAAAACCCATATAAAAGCTGGAGGACTGGGCGTGGACAATCCCCAGGACACACCCACAGAGGGGCAGGGCCGGGCAGGGGACACGCCTCCCCCAGGAGGGAGAGTGCGAGGGTCAGCCGAGAGGCACACCCCCAGGGACTTGGGGTCAGTCGCTCATGTCCATGTCTTCCTCGTGGTGGTCATCGCCATTGACCTTCGACCCCTTCACATTCTCACCGGAGCCCTTCTCAGCGGGAGGGGGAGGGGGCGGGGGTGAGGGGGCGGAGTCCGAGTCTCTCTTCTCCTCCCTCTCCTTCTCGCTGTCGTAGCCCTGCTCCTCCTCATCATAGTCTCTAGTCACCTGCACAAGGAACACACAAACACAGCACACACACACGTGCACGCACGCACACACACACGCACACACACACGGAATATTGGCAAGGGGATTCTGAAAATATTACCACACATCACCATGTTTCTGCCCACCTGTGTTTTGGGTCAATTCCATTTCCGTTAAGGAAATTAATCAAAATCAATTTGCGGGCAAAAATATTCCCATCATGCTCTATGGGAATTCAAGTGCCAATTTAATTAGTGAAATGACGGACTGAAATAAAACGAACCCCAAACCTGCTGTTCACAGTGCACTGTTTTCAGGGAGTAAGACTGCATTAGGGTGCAATAGGACTGCAGAGGGACACTGTGATGAAGGAGGTGGAAGAGGGGGCGGGGCTTGCATACCTGATTGACTTCGGCTTTGTGTGTCTCAGCCTGCAGCTGGCTGGATTTTGAGCGCTGTTGGGGGGGGGGAGAATCACACGTTTTTAAACGTCAGTTTATGACCTGCTTTAAGTATGACTGACTGTAATCATCGCTCAATGCACAGGAAACTCTCCCCCGTCACGTACACAAAGCCCAAATTTCAGCTTCCACCCTGAAACGACACGCACCTTTTCGCTCTTCTCGTCAGACTTCCTCTCCCTCTCCCTTTCCCTCTCTCTCTCCCTGTCCTTGTCTTTGTTCTTCTTCTTGCTGGTGGGGTGTTCTCGCTCCTCCTCTCTGTTGCGCTCACGGTCCTTCTCCCTCTCTCTCTCCTTCTTTTTCTCCTTTTTGTGCCTGGAACAGACAGGGCCCAAAGGTCAGGGATCACCTGCAGCGCACAGTGTGTTTTGCCGACAGAACTAAAGCGTGGGCATGCCTTCCCCACACTGGCCTTCCAATGTTAGAAACCTGCATGTTTCTGTCCAATGGCATTTGCACTGAGCCTTCAGTGTTAGCATGGCCACCTGATTGGAACACACAAAACCTGTGATGCTTGGCCACGCCCACCCGCCCGCTGCTTGGCCACGCCCCTAGACTCACCTCCTCGGGGACGGCGACCTGGACGGCTTCCTCCTGGGAGACCTGCTGGCAGTGCGACTCCTCCTGCGCCTCCTGCAGGAGACAAGCATTCATAACACCACAACGTGCAACAGACATGCATCAATAAACGTGTGTGTGTGTTTGCGTGTGTACCTGCTTATGCTACGTGACCTGCGGGTGGCGCTGTAGCTCTTGGGCGGAGTTCTGGAACGCTTCTTTTCTTTTTCCTCCTTCTTTCTGTCCCTGCGGAGGAGGAAGAGGAGGGTGAGGATGAAGCTGTGCCCTCCAGCTCCCAGCGGCTCGGACTCACTGACCTGCGTGGCAGACTCACCTGGACTTGCTGTCTGACCCTCGACCCCTCTCTTTGGAGCGGGACCGCCTCCTGCGGGGGCTCTTCGACCGTCGTCTGGACCGCGAGCGTGAACGCGAGCGCCTGCACAGCAAGATAAACGCCGTTAAACCAGCGTGCCCACTGGGCGTCTCCCTCCAACTCACGTCTGTGTGAGCCGTATGAGCCACGACAGGGTGAGCAGAGACACGCTTCAGCGGAAAGCACAGGCCAGCCTGCGTTCTCCCAGATCCACAGCACAGGCCAGCCTGCGTTCTCCCAGATCCACAGCACAGGCCGGAAGACTGTACCTGTGTCTGGAGCGAGACCGGGACCGTCGGCGGCGGGACCGCGACCGTGAGCGCGAGCGTGATCGCTTCCTCTTAGAGTCTTTCTTATCTGCAGCAGCAACAGGAAAATAAGCACATTCAACACAGGCCTACAGCACAGGGAAAACCTACAGAGTAGAGAGCGAGGGGCACAGACAAGCACAGTCAGAGTGCACAGGCGAGCACAGTTATAGTGCACAGGGGAGCAAGTTAGAGAGTGCACAGGGGAGCACAGTTAGAGAGAGTGCACAGGGGAGCATAGTTAGAAAGTGCACGGGAGCACAGAAAGTGCACAGAGGAGCGCACAGTTCAGAGTCCACTATGGGGGTCCGCCTTAGAGATGCACAGGGGAGCACAGAGTGCACAGGGGAGCAGAGTTAGAGAGTGCACGGGGGAGCAGAGTTAGAGAGTGCACAGGGGAGCAGGGTTAGAGAGTGCACAGGGGAGCAAGTTAGAGTGCACAGGGGAGCAGAGTTAGAGAGTGCACAGGGGAGCACAGAGTGCACAGGGGAGCAGAGTTAGAGAGTGCACAGGGGAGCAGAGTTAGAGAGCGCACAGGGGAGCAGAGTTAGAGAGCGCACAGGGGAGCAGTTAGAGTGCACGGGTGAAGACTCACTCCCAGGCTCAATGGCAGCAGAGATGAGGGACTGGGCCTCTCTCACACGCTTCATGGCCTCCTCGATCTCCTTATTGGAGGCGTCCGCCTTCAACCCAGGATTGAGGTTCAGGCCTGAGGTCACATGATTCAACCTGCGCAGTGTTCAGAACACACGCAGGGACACAGTCACTCTACAGCTGTAACAGCCACACACACACACACACAGCGCTAAGCAGTGATAACACAGCCCCACATATATATATATACACACACACACACACACACACACACACACACACAGCGCTAAGCAGTGATAACACAGCCCCACATATATACACACACACACACACAGCGCTAAGCACAGTTTTAACACACACACACACAACCCACAAGCAGGTACCGCCCAATAACAACACACAGCGCTAAGCCAGTTAACAACACACACACACACACACACACACCGCTAAGCAGTGATAACACAGCACCCCCCCCACACACACACACACACACACAGAGCTAAGGCTGTACTGATGTTTTGCAGTTTTACTCACTTTGGGTCCACAGAGGTCATGAACTTCAAGAGCTGGTCAGCAGCCAGAGACTGAGAGGGGAGGGAGTTTAATCAGAGGAGGATGCACACTGTCCAATCACAGCTCATCGAGTCTCATCAACTCACAGCTCACCCACAGTCTCATCCAATCACAGCCTTAGACAATCACAGCTCAGCCATGGTCTCATCCAATCACAGCTCAGCAATGGTCTCATCCAATCACAGCCCACCCACATGGAGAGAGGAACAGGTAGTTTCACACACCTGAGAGTTCATGTTGGATCCCGGCATACCCAAAGCTGCAAGAGCAGGATCCAGATTGGGCCCCCCCAGAGCAGCTAGTGGCATGCCCCCCATCTGCAGAACCAATCAGTCAACACCTTACTGTAGAGTGGTGACTCGGGCCAATCAGAGAACATCTCAAAGCAGACTTGGGCCAATCAGAATTAATCTCCCTTTAAAACAGGCTGTAGCGGTATACGCTACAATCATTTTGGAACCCGCCTTCAGGCAACTGCTGTGTGAACATTGACGGGCGGCAGTCAGGAGCTGGTTTTATATATATATATATACATATACACACACAGCTGTATGTAATGTAAAATAACACAATGTAAAAAAAAAAGTTATGCAAACTCTGCTAAATGGCAATTTAATGTGCAGACTGCGACAGTTTGGAATATTAACAGTGCGTGTGTGTGTACGATGTGTGTGTGGTGTGTATATGTATGTGTGAGTGAGTGTGTGTATGTGTATGTATAGGTATGTGTGTGTGTGTGTGTATGTATGTGTGTGCATGCATGTGTGTGTATGTGTGCTTACGTGTGCGTGTGAGAGCGTGCGTGCGTGCGTGCACGTGTGTGTGTGTGTGTACGTACCGAGGCCAGAGGGTTAGGCGTGGGCAGCAGGCCCCCGCCCGGCAGTAGGCCAGCGACGGCGTTGGCGGGGGCGAGGAGAGAGAGCGCCTTGGCCTCGTCGGGGATGACGCCTGTGGACAAAGCAGAGAGCAGCGTGAGGCCAGCGCCGCTAACACACACCGCTAACACACACCGCTCCCCTCATCGCTGCTCCTCAACCCTACACACACTCAAATACGTCAGCACTACTGACAACACTGCTCCCTGCCCTTCCACGTCTGAGAAATGAGCAACGGTGGTCCCTCTCTACTCAGAAAACACAGAGAGAAATCCACAGAGAGAGAAAGGAACAGAAACAATATAACGGTCACAATTAACACCACTGTGGGGAACACTGCCAAGGTTGCATCACCTGTCCTTGTTTTTTAAGTCATGAGCCGAAGTGCTAGCTAGCACTGCAGGCTCTCCGGGGCCCACGCCACTCTCATTAGCTGTGTTACGAGCGAGCGAGTCGCGGCGGCCGCTCGGCTGAAGCACACGGAGAGAGCGAGATACACAAACACAAGAGTTCATGATTGGCGGGGGTCAACAGCAAGAGACACTTTCACTATGAACTGCTTAACTTACCAAGAAGCACGCACACACGCACGCGCGCGCACACACATACACACACACGCACGCACACACTCTTTCTTTGTCTCTGTCCCACTGCCAAACTCACACTTGTTCACACGCGTGCTCAAACATGCGCTCTCGCTCACTCACAGCACATATAAATGAAAAGCAATGCTCTCTCAGGGCTTTTGCTGGTGTGGCCATTCACCCACAGGGGGTCCTCCTTACCTGACACCTGACAGGGGAGGCCAGGCCTCCGCTCCCATCTCTTTTAGAGAACTACAAATCCCAGAACACTTTGAGCCAGGCCACTTTCACACATACTTTGTTTGCTGGAGTCTGAACGCCAAGTGTGTTTGTCACGGACGCCCCCCACCAATTCGGCCTGAAAAATGGCGGTGATGTTGCCGACGTTTTCACAACTATCCGGACAGACCCGCTAGCGCCCCCTGCAGGTCCGTCACACGGCCGGGTATTACAGCACATCACTGCAGACGGCCGCCCTCCTCAGGCCCCACTTCATACAAACTGGCGCACACTCGAGTTTGAGCTACAGCTTTTACATCGATCAAATCCTGAATTTAGAGGACCAATGAACTCGGGTTCGGGGGGGAAAAAAATCATCCCCCAAACAAAGAGCATGTGAAAGCCACCTTACAGTCCAGCAAAAGCCCTGCCCTACAGCAGATAAGAGAGAGAGAGAGAGAGAGACTGCGGAGGGCGCCCCATCTTCACAGGACGTCCCGCGGAGAGGCGCACACACTCCCCCGCCACAGTGCGCCGCCAGTCCTTACACAGACACACAGACAGGTAAAAAACCCCACGCTGGAGAAACAGGATTAGCTGCAGGAGGCTAAAGGGCTGGCTGGCATGTCCAGCTGTGGGGGGGGCTGGCTATTACAGGCCGGGCTGAACCAGGAAAAAGAAGAACTGGAAAACACAACAACAAAAAAAAGGGAAAACCAGCGTTAAAAGGGCAGTGGGGGCCCTCCTCTCCCCTCTCAGGTGGAGCAGGGTCAATAAAGGCATTTCACTCAGTACAGAAGTGCCACACCTGCTAGCCTAGCTTGTGTGTGCGTGTGTGTGTGTGTGTGTGTGTGCGCGTGTGCGTACACACGGTATCATTTCTCCTATTTACTCAGAAAATAGTGATTTTCGGACCCAAGCTGCATTGGGGGTTTTTATTACAGCACTGGACTTCATTGCTGAACCAGCTGCTGGAGAGGAAGAGCCCTGGATGTGACAAACCCAAACTCCCTCTCAGGCCGAGGCACCTGGGGTCTGAAAATCAGTACTTCCCGTTAATAAGACCAAATCACTGACATATGGGCCTTAGCACTTTCACTTAACACCTGCATTCTGATCTTCTAGCTCTTTTGCTTAACACCTGCATTCTGATCTTCTACCTCTTTCACTTAACACCTGCATTCTGATCTTCTAGCTCTTTCATGCTGCACATGAAACCATCGTAATCACACCAAACTTCTAGCTACACTTTCACTGACAGTTACAGCTTTACTCTGTGAACTAGAACTAGTTCATGGTATACACTTACAGTAGTGCTGCTTTAGATAAAAGTGTCAGCCAATTAAAATACAATGTCATAAGTAGGGCCATGTCAGCCAATGAAGTAAATGCATCAGGAGCCTTAGGTCCAAGGTGGGCGTGGCTAAAACATGAGAGTCACTCAGTGGAAAAGAGAACTAAAGTTCAGTCCTGTACAGAACCCTCCTCCCAGTTCTACATGTGCATCTTAGCGTGGACTGTGTTCGCTGTGAAGCCCAAACCGCACGTTCTGCCTGAAAACAGACGGGTAAGCCAGTCCTTTCACATGTACTCTCCCACCACGAGTGCATTAAAACATCTGAAAACACAGCAAACAAGACACAGTCGCAGAGAATTACAGTCGACGTCAGCATTCCCGCTTTGGAAAAACAAACCCCACTTTACACTACAAAACTTTTAAAACTATCACCTGCTAAGTTTTGCCATTTCCATTTCAAAAGCCCATCAGGGGCGGAGAGAGAGAGAGAGGGAGAGAAAGAGAGACAAGAGAACACCAGGGGGACAGAGAGGCTTGAACGCTCGCTGGTCTCTTTTGTAATTGCCTACAGTCCGCCCTGCAGGCGAGGGGACCCTTTTCAGGCACCACGGCTCTGCTTATGCCTTCTCCACTACAAAAATCACACACACAGATAACAGAGAAGTTTAATAGAGCGTCACCTGATCGGGGAGAAAAGCAAGGTTAGTTACACAGGACATCCACCCCTCCCTTTCTCCCTCCCTCCCTCCCTCCGTCCCGCTCGCTCACTCACTCAAGGACGTCGCCGTCAATTCCTCGCTCGCTCTCTCTCTCTCCAAACGGCCCAGACTTCCAGCAGCCCTTGTGACATAGGTAAAGGCGTACAGGGTGGAGGGGGGCAGGCCTTTTAGCAGGCCTGCCGGTAAATGCGTCCCCTGTCACTGCAGAGGACACAGGCTTTACCCCACTACAGAGATCTTTACCCCAGCCTCATCTCCCAGTTACACCAGAGGAGGAAGGACACAACCAAAAGGATTCTCTCAGAAAACTAAATTTGCCAGCAGTACACCAAGGGACTGTTTCAAGGTCACTTATAAACTGTTCTTATGTGTCATTGTGTTTATCAAATGGGGTGGAGGGAGGGGGGGCATGGGCGGCAGCACAAAAAAAAACTGAAATTCAAACACACTTCAAGTTAAAAGCACCAACCTTCAGCAAAAGGGACGACTATGAGGGCTCTGTCCACGAAGACTGTGTTGGTAAGATGCTGGGACACGCCGACCGAGTCAGATTCAAGGAACTTTACAAAACACACACGTGAGGTCACGGGCAAGGGAGAGTCACTGAAAGAAAACACAGATTGGTTGCGCAAGAAACAAAAAAAAATACAAGGCTTTCTACCCAAATGCCAAAGAAGCACGGACAGCAACTGACAACATGACTTTCATTATAAGCACAGATAAGTGCTGCTCCAAACACACGTTTCCCACACCAAGCCAGAAGTTCAGTCTTACGGGAAATGTCAAAACCGTTCCCGTTTCAAATTGATTTATCTGACCGGATGTCAACGAGATTTTATCTTTTCGCGATACCTAATCGGAATAATCAGATCTGCTGTTGCTATAGTTACCACTCAGCGCCAATGCCTGTCCCCCTCACTCACGGATACAATCCCCGCTATTTACGACTACGTCCTGTTGTTACAGTAACATTAGCGACCTGACGAATGGTTAATTTTAATATACAATCCATCATACTCTGGCGAACTCGTTAAAGCGCACCGCCAGCTAAGAAGTAACTTAAGCTGACGTTAGTTAGCTAGTGAACTTTGCAATACCATCATTACGCTACGGAATTACTGCAGCTGGTTATACACGTTTTATTCTATATTAATAAACAAACGGGACTGACTGGCTAGCTACGTAGCTGGCTAATGTTACCTTGTTAACAGCTAGTGGACGAAACGACTTGTAGCCGACATCTGGTAGCGTTAGCACTAGGCGACGTGCAGACGGCTTGGTCGCCGTGCGGCAGCAGCGCAAACGGGGCCTAAACAACGTTAACGTAACCAAGGCGGTTTAAATCTGTTTAGACTAGGCCTCACTCGTTCGCTCGGTGGCTAAGAACAGCTCATTCAGATAGACCGGCCTGTTGATATTATACGCCAATTTAAATTAATCACGTTTTTACGAGTTTTACCCGCTACTTACTCAGGCGGAAATAATCGGAGTTCCTCAATTTTGCCAAGAAAGCCGAACAGCGTTCTCATCTGTTCGGATGTGGTGCTGGGAGAGACGTTTGTCACTTGAATTACGTTCGTAGTGCAGTTCATTTTGCACTTTCTCTTAAACACACTCGAAATAAAATAAGGATAAAACAGGCGCCGTTACGGTTCACTTGGACTGGACAGGGTTATGTGGAGGGTATCCAAAAGCTTTCGATATTGAAAGCTGAAACCAAACTCACAAACGCGATCTGCCGCTTTGAAACCACAACAGCACGGCGTCGTCGCGCATGCGAATCCGCCGGTGCACATGCGCAGTGAAGAAGCGCTGCGGTGTGAAGAGGTCTGACGTCATTGCTGCTGTCCATAGACTAGGTACACGCCCACAACCACCCCAAAGCGCTCCGCCCGGAGGTGAAGTCATTCGCGAACTGATTCCGTTATTCTTGATGAGTGCTTGAATAAAACATACAACTTTGAAATATGTATTAAATCCATGAAAAAAACGCTTTGCAAATACACTTATTTTTCAAAACGTTAATCAGCTTGTTTTGACAGACCTTTAACAACAAAGGCAGCGCCTTGGTCTGCTTCCAGTTGAATATAGAGTATTTCGCTGAAAATGAACACGAAAGAATCGGAAAATTCTCCCCTCTCTGATCATCAACTGATCGTGGGCAACGCTGGAAAATTCTTGCTCCACACTCTATCCAACTTATTCAACAGACCAAACTTAAGAAAACATTGATTCTTCTATTATTTAGACACACTGTGCACATGTGTTGCCATAGCACTTTGAAGCACTCAATGAAGGTAATTAAGGTACAGAAAATTAACTAACTGGTGCACACACAGATATGACAAAAGTATTTTAACAATCAAATAACATTTTTATTACTTGTCACATTATTCCTAAACATATTGTGCAAAATCACACGTCCAAAGCCTAAAACGGCTCTATCACCCTGCTGTACCGCGTTTTGCTTTAGATTTTCATTCCTGTGTCCATTAAAATAGTATTTTTTTGCACAAAAATTAGCTTTTGAGTCCAGTAAGTCTGCAGAAGCGTAGGATAAATTCACTATGTCAATGTTCTAAATGTGTTTCAATTTAAAATTATTTACATCAGTACTGCAAGTCGACTGGGAAGTACCACTTATTGGTATCTTTTATTTAGCTTTATTCTAAATGCATAAAAATGATAATTCTGATGTTCATATACATATATCTGTATAACACAATTTCACAATTACTGCAGTAATATTTTGTATTATACAGGTCGGATAGAGCTGTTCTTTTCCAGGCCTAAATAGTTTCCCTTCATTTTTTAAAAATAATTTACCACATAAAATTTCACAATCTCAGCAAAGACAGTACAAACTTTAAACAGCTAGGCACAAATTTGTCAAAGTCCTTCCACAGAGTAGTAGGCTTTGAGTGATTTGTTTTACTTAAAAATGTCATTAAAAAACTACATTTGTTCTGATATAAAGTAAAGTAACCTTTCCAGGGTTTGTAATATAGGCTAAACATGTCAATAGGACTATGGCACCAGTTGTCTTTATAATGACCTGTCTTTGTGGCAAAAAGAACACTTTTCAGATTTACCAGAAAATGAGTGAAAACATGAATTATTATTATTTTTAGTTTTGACACAACTTAGCTTTAATCTAAAAGTTTCCTTGATCTTTGATTCTGTGGCACAAACCTCTTCCTCTGTGACTAAGTTGAGGAAACATCAACATACTGTACCGCCATGTTTCCATGGTTTCACCAGACTGCAGCAGCCCCTCCCAGCCTGGAACATGTCTCTTCACCGTTTCAGGCGTGAGACGTGTGACAAGGTGTGACGAGACACGGGGCCTAGAAGCATGAGGCCTGTAGAGCAACATCAGGACACACTGAACAGGTAGCATGGCATCGCATTCAGATGCATCCGAGGGCCACTCTTATCTGAACTGGTATCTTCAAAAACGCCTTTGAATTGGTGTCTGGAGAGTTTGCAGGTCAGGGACATGAACAATCAATAAAAGTACATTGAATCATTTAGGAAAATAGCAAATAGCACATTCTTCTCGGTGTCAGCCTGGCCTTGTGCTGAACGTCCATTCGGGTTCCTTTTAAATGCTGATGGAGGCGAATGCAGGATGGAGGCAGTGTCCACAGTGACGGCGAAGCCTACAGAGCATGTGTGCTTTCAGTCTTTCAAATCGAATCGGAAAACTACGCCATTAAACAAGGAAACGTAATACGTCATAAAAACGAAGAAAGATTACACATGTACAAACACGCTGACGCACGTACACGCACGCGCACACATACGCGCGCACGCGCACACACACACACACGCACGCACACACACACACACACTCACGCACACACGTGCACACTCACGCACACACACACACGCGCACACGCACACACACACACACACACACACACACACACAGAAACAATAAAAAATCAAAAACATAATAAATATTTGCACCCCCTCACACCCTCACCATCAGGCCTGAACCCTTTATGTACACCTGATGGTGTGAGATGCATCCTCCAGTAGATTTGGCACTAGGGTTTACCATTGAACCAGCAATTGGTAAAGGTTACTGTCCTGTTGGTAAAATGCGTTGGGTGAGATATGCCAGCGTTCACTCAGAGGGGCTTATGGGTAAATGATCAGGCCCGCCCCTCCCTGGAGATAAGCAGCTCCACAGGGTTGTGAAAGCTCTTCAGCAGACACACAGCAGTTGTGTGCTCCAGGTTTATAAAACTGTGTCCGTTGGCCTGCAATGCAGAGTGAGGTGTGTGTGTGTGTGTGTTATGTGTGTGTGTGTGTGTGTGTGTGGTGTGTGTGTGTGTGTGGTGTGTGGTGTGTGTGGTGTGTGTGGGTGTGGTGTGTGGTGTGTGGTGTGTGGTATGTGTTGTGTGTGGTGTGTGGTGTGTGGTATGTGGTGAGTGTGAGTGTGAGAGAAAGAGAGAGCATGTGCGTGTGTGAGAGGAAGAATGAGTGTGCGAGTGTGTGTATGTGTGAGAGAGAGAGAGAGAGACAGAAAAACATTACTTTTGATGCTCCTGCACAGAAACACCAACTGAAATACTTCCAATGAATAATAAAAACATCGCATTCTCCACCAAAAAACACAAACGTCATCACAATTCGACTGAGATACCCCTTCACCCCTCCATCATTATACCAAACGCATCCCACATCCCTCCTCATCACATTAAACACATCTCACATGCCTCATCACGCAGGGTACAGACCACATGCTCTACGCAGCGTACAGACTTCATGCTCTGCGCAGGGTACAGACCGCATGCTCTGTGCAGGGTACAGACCACATGCTCTACGCGGGGTACAGACCGCATGCTCTGCGTAGGGTATAGACCGCATGCTCTGTGCAGGGTACAGACGATTGCTATGCAGTACGACTGCATCTGCGTAGTACAAGCATGCGCTACGCGGGTACAGACCAGCTTGCTCCTCTGCGCTAGCGGTACAGACTGCATGCTGCAGTACACGAGCTACGAGGTACAGACCGCATGCTCTGCGTAGGGTACAGACTGCATGCGCTACGCAGGGTACAGACCGCATGCTCTGCGCAGGGTACAGACTGCATGCGCTACGCAGGGTACAGACCGCATGCTCTGCGCAGGGTACAGACTGCATGCGCTAAGCAGGGTACAGACCGCATGCTCTGTGCAGGGTACAGACCGCATTCTCTGCGCAGGGTACAGACTGCATGCTCTACGCAGGGTACAGTTTGCATGCAGTATGCAAGGTCCGGTTTGCATGCAGTATGCAGGGGCCATTTAGCATGCAGTATGCAGGGTCCAGTTAGCATGCAGTATGCAGGGTCCAGTTTGCATGCGTATGCAGGGTCCAGTTAGCATGCAGTATGCAGGGTCCAGTTTGCATGCAGTGGGGTAGTGCCAGTCGGACCTCATCAGTTGCTGTACCTCCTAGTGACAAGGGATACCTTAGATTGTCTGGCTGCAGAGGGGAGCTAGACCATCAGGGTGACCTAGTGACAAAGATACCCTACAGGTCAAAGTGAATTGGTTAGGAGCAGCTAGATCATAGACTGTCCTTCACTCGAATCTCTAGGACAGCGCGAGCATCAATCATGAGCTAATGCTCAAATAATGACTAGAGAGAGACATAAAGAGAGAGAAAGAGGGGGAGAGTGTGATAGAGAGAGAGATGGAGATAGAGAAAGGGAGAGAAAGAGAGGGAGGGTGACAGAGAGAGAGATAGAGACAGGTAAAGAAAGAGAAAGAGAGGGAGAGAGGGAGAGGGCGTGTGATAGGGAAAGTGAGAGAGAAGAGTGAGAGAGAGAGAGAGAGAGAGAGAGAGAGAGAGCTGCAGTCGTACCATGTCTGAAGGTCTGAAAGGGTTTCCCTGTCCAGTTATTCCTCCTGAGATACTGAATCCAAGACCACCAAGACCTGGGCTCTTCTCTATCCGCACACACACCTGTGAGAAGACAGGTGACACACACACACCTGTCAGAGACCGCAGAGGTAGACACACACCTGTGAGAGGACAGGTAACACACACACCTGTGAGAGAACAGGTAACACACACACCTTTCAGAGACTGTAGAGGTACACACACACCTGTGAGAGGACAGAAACACACACACCTGTGAGAGGACAGGTAACACACACACTGGTCAGAGACTGCACAGGTACACACACACCTGTCAGACCCCACAGGTAACACACACACTGGTCAGAGACCCCACAGGTGCACACACACCTGTCAGACCCCACAGGTACACACACACTGGTGAAAGACTCCACCGGCACACCCACAAACATACACACACACACCCCTGTCAGAGTTATGCAGTAGGACACACAGCCAGCACTGGGATCAAAGCATAGACTGTAGAAAAAATATGGACCAAGTCACTGTGACGTCACCCTTTGACTCTCCATGGACTTGGGGAAAAGGGTTTTGAAACCGCGCAAGTGCAGTTTTTGAGCACCGCCATTTTGTACAAATCGGAGCCAGAGATCGATAAGGAAAAGGGGGGGGGAGGCACATATGGGCATGAACTCCGGCCGAGTCCAGGTTGTCCACTAGGCACGCGTGATACAGTGACTCAGCAGTGAATCCTGATTCGTGCACAAAACATTACAATCTTGTCCGGATAACACAATAATTTAACAAATCAGCACATGACGGGGGACACTGTACGAAAGAAAAACACCTATTGCTACTACCTTTCCTTGTGGGTGGACTTGGTGGGTGTGTACTGTATGTGTGTGTGTGTGTGCGTGTGTATGTACAGTGTGTGTGGGGAAGGGGTGTGCCTGTGCGTGTAGGTAGTGTCTCACCTGCTCCTGGTACCCATCCCTGTTCTTGGGTCCTTTGGTTTGAGGGGGGCAGCGGGCGCTCTGGGGGCGGGAGCTGGTGGGAGGGGCCGTGGGCATGGGGGGCTGATACTGCTGGAAGGGGACCTCACTGACCACACCCTCATATGGCATACTCTGCCCCGCCCCTGATGACATCATCATCGCTTGGGTGTGCGGGAGACCACCCGTCTGCACAGAGCAAGAAACACACATCTCAGGTACCACTGCCAAGCTCACACACACACACATACACAGACGCGCGTGCACACACTCACACACACACACAAACACACTGTGCACTGTGTCCACCCCCGTGTGCTCTGTGACCCCACCCACCTTTCGGATGAGACTTTCTGGCGGGACATCTCTCCTGCCAAGAGCGTACGAACCCCACTGGCTCATGGGAGACAAGTCCTCCTGCTCCTTTTCTAAGAGAGAGCCCTGCAGAGCGGGAAAGAGAGGGGGCAGACAGAGCTCAGAGCGGGGATCTTAAATTCAGGACCAGGAGGGCCGCAGCATCTGCGGGTTTAACTCCAGTCCTGGGGGGCCACAGTGACTGTGGGTTTAACTCCTTTTCAAGTAGGCCAGCTCCAAGACGGCAAAATCCTTTCATTGAACTCTCCAGGGGCTCAGTCAGAAAAGGCATTCACTACAAATCTAGGCCAGGTGTGTGGGACATTGCCGTTTTTAGTCACAGTGACGCCATAAAAGGTGTGAGGCCTCATCCTGTCATTGTGTGATTACCTCCCAATAATACCTCAGCTGCCCAGGTACACAAGGGTCAGCTTCACTCAGAGACGTCTCCTCCGACAGGTACTAGCTCTTTCCTATAGTACAGTGGCCTGTAGGGAGTAAAATAGTCACTGGCTCTCCTGCGTGTGGCCTACAGGATGTATAACAGTCACTGGCACAACACACAGAACGCACGTCGTTTCGTCACTCATTCATACTTACTCGAACACAACTGAGGCACCCAACAATGACAGTGTAGCAATGTGGTACCTCAAGCAGTAAAGCTACATTTAGTAGTGGTAAAATTGTTGTTAACATAAATACTGTAACAGTGCAATGTACCAGCTGGAACTCATATTTGAATATGGTTGATTCGGCAGACTGCTGACTGTTTTCAAATCCCGTTGCAGAAAGTCGTTCACACACCATTTAATTAAAGTCTTACTGCCGTCAGAACCAAATAGAACCAAAATCTCTCTGATCTTTATTAACCTACGGATTTTGGAGACCGAACTGAGTTAGTGATACTACATTTCACTACCTCACTCTCGTATACCTGTTATTCTTGTGCTTTGCTAAGTTGTACTATTACACTTTATAAACGATACAGCTTTCAAAAAGATATACGCCGACCTTTTCAAAAGCTTAAAAAGTCTTAATAGTCGCTAGCCAGTTAACATACAAAGCGAATATCTCTCCGCCGTCACTGTCTTTTGCAAACTCAATTTACTATCTGAGCACTCCCGCTTGGTATAAACCGGTGTCGCTATAGCTATCCCGGCACAACCGTCTCGCGACGGAGGTTTAAATACTAACGGACAAAACATTTAACGGCTGTATAGCTTACGAGATAGTTTCTGTATGGAAACCTGATTCAACTTCGTTGTAAGTATCTTGCTAATAGACCAGCTAGCTAGATATGTTTATTATATATATAATGTTTCTGATATTATCGCCAACAAATCTAACGCATAACACATTATGAAAAGTACGCATCGTAACGAAAGTTAGCTAGTCTAACGTTAGCACATAGCTACGTATAACGTTCGTTTACAGCAGACCAATTAAATCAATTTCTTAGCGAGCTAGCTAGTTACAATGTTTATACATGTACGTATTAAGCTAACTAGATAATAACGTTAGTAACCTTGCGGAGACCACTTTAACCTTCTGACAACATTGTCACAGTGTTGGAATATCATGAAGACATAGCTGTAAACCTGCACTATCTTGCCATTCATAGACAAGTGAGCTTCACGATGGTACTCCTTGGACAAAACCCTCGAGAACAGTATTTACAAATCCCTGAAATACTTGCAAGGAGGGCAATGGTCAAGTTAATTTAGATGAACATTCTTTAAATGAACAATGGCTTAAGAGGCATGCTTTAGAATTTTAAATTAGGTACTTTTTTCCATTGAAGTAATGAAGACAAAGCTACCACAAACACTCTGTGAACACAGAAGTGTCTTAACAATAGGACTGGAACTGTCAATGTGAGAACCGTGCAGAATCTGTGGATGGCTGGCTAATGAAGCACATAGAGATATGCTTCTGTGAAATACGAGGGAGACTGTATTCATGAGCTCCACACTGCACACACACACACACACACACACACACACACACAGGAGCTGTGTTCTTACTGTCCTCTGTGCTGATTCATTCAATCATAGTATGTACCAGGCCAAGAACCACCCAGCCCATCCCCCATCACAAACGCTAATTGTATCTCATTAAAGCCCGCCCCCCCCAGTGTATTACTGTGGCTCCTCCCACTTACCCTGTCCAGACGTTTGGCTTCAATATGCCTTAGCACCTGCTGTCTCCAGTCTGTAGGCATACGAGAGGAGAGAGCATCAGGTCTCAGGTGAGCAGAAAGAGCGTCAGGTCTCAGGTGAGCAGAGAGAGCATCAGGCCTTAGATGAGCGGAAAGAACATCAGGCCTTAGGTGAGAGGAGAGAGCATCGGGCCTTAGGTGAGAGGAGAGAGCATCAGGCCTTAGGTGTGGCGACAGCACATCAGAGCGCAGGTGTGAGGACAGCACATCGGAGCGCAGGTGTGGCGACAGCAGGTCAGAACGTAGGTGTGGCGACAGCACATCAGAGCGGAGGTGTGGCGACAACACATCAGAGCGGAGGTGTGACGACAGCACATCGGAGCGCAGGTGTGGGGACAGCACGTCGGAGCGCAGGTGTGGGGACAGCACGTCGGAGCGCAGGTGCAGTTCGGTCTCCCCGCTACGTTCTAGGCAGGGACTGAGGGTGTGGTCGACGGGACCCTTCTCCAGCAGAGCGGCCATAGATGGGCGGGCCGAAATGGGGCGCGCCTGGGACCCCCCGTACCCCTCAGTGCTGAAGCTTCGAGCCGACATGGGGCGGCGCTGGGGCAGGCTCTTGGTGGGGTAACCCGGGGGAGCAGCGGGGGGTGCTTTTTTGGGCTCTTGCCCAACATAGCGGGTATCCCGGCGGGGGTAGTGGGAATCAGGCGCTGGAGCGGGTGCGCCCTGCTGCTGCTGTTGTTGTTCCGGAAGGTTCCGGTAGAGCAGCCGACTGCTGCGATCGGCTAGCTGCGGCTGCTGGGCCTCCATCGCCCGCCGGAACACAGCCAACTCAGCCGAGCTTACCAGCGAGTCCGCCCGGCGCAGGAGGCCCGGCCTTGACCTGGGGGTGGGGCCCTGGTGGGCCACACCCATTCCCAGGCCTACTGGGGAGAGCAGTGGCTCGCCAGGTAGGTACCCTCTCTGCCCTCCTCTGGGTGGGGTTCTGCCCACCTGGGCCACACCCTCTGGTGAACACAGGAAGGGCGGAGCGGCCGCAGTTTGGTAGCCCCCCTGCGGAAGTGCCCCACCCTGTGGCTGGGCCTCCCCCAAAGTGTCGTCGTCTAGCATAGGGGCGGACTGGCTACGGGGGATTGGCTGGGGCTGGGGGAGGTTGCCATCCTGGGCATCGGCGAGGGGAATGCTGTACACGGTGGGAGCGGCGTCTATCTCATCAATGCTCTGGGACTTTTTGAACTTGGTCTTGGGGTCTCCTCGGCCTTCCTGGAGCCTCTCTGTGCTCTTGCTGAGGACAAGAGCGCCCTCCGGGGGATAGGAGGGGCCCTGTGCCCTTTCTGCATTTTGCAGATCCTGGGGTCCCCAGGGGTCTGCTGCAGAGGGAGAAGAGCCCGGCAGCTGGGTGGAGTCACGCTCAGGTTGTGGGGCGGAGCTGGGAGTAAGGGCGGAGTCCGGTTTGGAGGGGAATGCCGTGCGATCCTCCAGAGGACTGGGGGTCCTGGTCCAATTGTGCCAGCGGGAGGGGGGTGGGGGAGGCACTTGGGATGTGGGGCGGGCGCGGGGCAAGTGGGGTGACCCCTCCAGATCCAGGGGAAGCCCCATGATGCGCTCCTGCCGGAGGAGAGGCCTGCGGTGGGGGCCGGAGGCGCTGGGGGGCCGGGAGCTGCTGGCAGGGGGCAGGGCCGAAGGAGAGTCCTCGCTCACGAAGGCCGTGTTGTCATAGTGTGGTGGGACGTTCCAGCGGTCGAATGTGTCACTGAGGGGGCGGGGCTGTAGGGAGCCAGGGGGTGGGGTCTCCCTCTGGCAGAGCAGGGGCAGGGCTGGACCAAACCTGGTGAGTAGTGACATCACATGGCTATCAGAACATGCACACTACATGAAGAGAATGTGTGTGCGTGTATGTGTAAAAGTGTGGGTGTGTGTGCGCGTGAGTGCTGCAGTGAGGGGCGGGACTGCCTACCTGCTGGCCCAGTGCGTTGTGGGTGTGGCCTCTTGAGTGGTGGTGGGCGGGGCAGGGCGGGACCCTGGGGGGTTGGAGGAGATGGTGGAGGCCTGAGAGGGGGAGTACTCTGAGGACGGAGCCGAGGAGCCACTGGTGTTCAGGCACTGCGCTTTATCAGCGTCTGACTCCTCTGCTGACTCTGTGAATGCAACACATCCCAGGGTCACATGACCGCAGGAAAACAGGTCTCATGACCGCAGGAATAAAGAGTCGCACGACCACAGGAATAAAGTGTCACACGACCACAGGAATAAAACGTCACATGACCACAGGAATAAAGAGTCACATGACCACAGGAATAAAGCGTCACATGACCACAGGAATAAAGCATCACATGACCACAGGAAAAAAGGGTCACATGACTCCAGGAATACAGGTCAGATTGCCACAGGTCTTATAACTACAAGAAGAGCTCACGTGACTACAGGAACATGGGGTTACAGGATTACAAGTATAAAGAGTCACATGACTGCAGGAATAACGCATCACATGACCACAGGAATAAAGCATCACATGACTGCAGGTAAACAGGTTGGATGACCTCAGGAATAAAGTGTCACATGATTCCAGGAATATGGGTCAAACTTTGCTTGAGGCCCATAACTAGGCCTCAAGCAAAGTTTGGTCTGAAATCTGAACATATTTTTTTTTCACCTTTTTTGTTTTTTCCCAGGACGATGGCCTTTGGCTTGTAGATGGGGGGCTCCACCAGAGTAGGTCTCATGTCAGAAATGCGGATGTCATTCGGGGAACCACATCGGGAGTCCTGTGGAGAGACTAGCACACTGAGGAGAGACCAGCACACTGTGGAGAGACCTACATAGTGCCTCCTGTTTCACAATGGGATACCTTCTAAATAATGCAGTAATGTGGAACCTTCACACTAAACCTAATTGCCTCTCCATAATGTCAGTGGTGCAGGCTGATGGAACTGTGGCCCTCTACCTCATGGAATTACATGTCACTGCATTACATGACACCCAACTGTTATACCTCACTGCATCACACCTACCTCTGAGCCCTCTGCTCCTCCCTCCTTCTCCACAGAATGCCGCTGGCCTGGCTCCAACCTCATGGTCTTCTGGAATTCTTTAGCCTCTCTATCAGTTGCCTGGCAACAGAGCACACAACTGGTCACCCCCTCCCCTCATGACTGAAAACAGGTTCGGATCAGAGCGCATCAATGCTGACCTATTCAATCCCCTGCCCGGCTCCAGTGTTGCTGGAAGCTGTGATTGGCTGGCTGGCTTTATCACAGACTCCACAGACACAGCAGACACTCAGCTCTTCTTAACATTGAAAATTCCACCTCCCTACCACTGAAGCCCAAACATTTCAACTGGATGCATCTCTTGAAAATGTGAGTGACCAAGTGCAACATTCTGTACTGTAATACATCACAGGTAACTCCTCTCTCCTGCAGTTACAAAGCAGACCAGAGAGGGCTAAAGAAACACAGGAGCTGGATATTTGGTGAGGCTTTAGAATCTGCTGCCAGTACCTTTGCGTTTGCCTCCTTGGGCCCGGTTGCAGCCGCGGTCACGGTTGCGGTCGGCCACTTGTGCTCGTACTGGTCCATGCCGTGAAGCTCCATGCCTGTTTGGGCGGCGTCTTTATCAGGGCTGAGGGCGTGGCTGCCGTCTTTGCCCACCGTGTTCTGTATGGACTTCACCATGTTCTTCAGGTCCTCCGGGTACGGCGTAGGGTATCGCTTCAGGTTTATCTCCACCTGGGAGGAAGGCAGTTATTACATGTGTGGAGACATTAGCACAGCAGAGGTTACTGTGTTTATTACACATTTGCAGGCGTATGGACCAGAGAATTTGGGGAACATCTCTTGATTTCGAGTTTAGCCCTTTGAGGTGTAAGATCAGAAATATGTGATTAGAATTCTCTTAACTGAACATTCAAATGCTGATACTAACAATCACTACTGGTAATTGAAAGCAATGGAATTCTAGAACTTAGAATACTGAAAAAAAGACTGTAAAGAACCAGCTCTAAAAAGGGTGAATGCTGATGTGCGATGCTGCCCACGCAGCGAGGCTCTGTAAAATCACTCCTGTCTTCTGTGTCTGTTTCCTCAGGTGTGCCGGCATTTGGGTCAACATAGCAGGACGGGTACCTTAACTTTCCCAGCATTCTCCTCCTCATCCTTCTCCTCAAAGTCAAAAGCCACTGTCATTCGCTGCTGCCGTTGCTCCTCCCACAGGGCAGGGTTAAAGCTGTCACTGTCTGACTGGTAATCTGTGGAAGGTGGAAGGAAGTAAAGTCATGCATTTAATTTGCATTTCACAGAGGTGTCAACACACTGTAAATTTACAAACAGAAAGGATAATACACAGCAAATGAGCAGCAGCAGTGTGCGTGTGCTGTGTGGATTCCCCTGGGGGGGGGGCATGGGGGGGCACCCACCCTCGTCCCGACGGGGCTGCTGCGGGAACATGTAGTTGGTGAGCACCCTCTGCTTGGTCTCCGGATTGGCCTCCGATTGCAGGGGGATCAGCGCCTTGGACTACAGGCCAAGGGTCAAAGATCACACACACTGACTACAA
This sequence comes from Anguilla rostrata, assembly GCF_018555375.3. Classification (NCBI taxonomy): domain Eukaryota; kingdom Metazoa; phylum Chordata; class Actinopteri; order Anguilliformes; family Anguillidae; genus Anguilla; species Anguilla rostrata. Next base: position 931,390 of record NC_057938.1, on the reverse strand, counting down.
ATATAGGCCAAAGGTCAAAGATCACGCACACTGACTACAAATACATGCCAAAGGTCAAAGATTGCAAACATTGACAAAAAATACATGCCAAAGGTCAAAGATCATGCACATTGACCGCAAATATAGACCAAAGGTCAAAGATCCCTCACGTGGAATACCATCACAGGCTAAAGGTCAAAGGTCACACATGGACTACAAACAGCCTATTGGTCAAAGTTCACAAACACAGACTATCAACACCTGCTCAATGTCAAAGGTGACACAATGGACTAAAAACAGACTTGTATCAGGCCACAGAAAAAAACCCTTTCTGTGAGGACAGCTCTCACCTGATTGTCTGACAGCCACAGAGCAGAAAGATCCTTCAGCTTGGTGAAGGAAAAGGGCAGATTCTTTAACCTGCAAGAGCAAGAAAGCAGGTCTCGTCTGTGGTTCCTCAGTGCAGCCGTGCGGTCGCTCCACACACCTGGGAGCTCTGGCCTGTGCTTAATGAGTGCGGTCGGCAGGTGTTACCTGTTGTCGCTCAGGTTGAGGACGCGCAGTTTGGTCATCTGCCCGATCTCCTCGGGCAGACTCTGCAGCTTGTTGGAGCGCAGAGACATGACCGTCACGTTCTTACAGCTTCCGATCTGGAGAGCCGAGAGAGAACACAGGGCTCGAGACAAAGCAGGGTTCCTGCGTTTACCTGTCTTTACCTGTGTTTGCCTGTCTCTACCTGCGTTTACCTGTCTTTACCTGCGTCTACCTGTGTTTGCCTGTCTTTACCTGCTTTTACCTGCCTTTACTGTGTTTACCTGTGTTTACCTGTCTTTATAACTGCTTGAACTGGAAGTTTTGCAAAGGAGAAAAATGGCATTTTTCAACCCCAATGAACATTGGCATTGCAATGGTTCTGTTTTTAAAATAGAACAAAACTTGTGATTTAACAGTGACATATCAATATATCATAACATCATTTCTTTCAAAAATGGTCATGAATGGCTGCCAAAGGTTACCATGGTAACAGCCACTTCCTGTCCCTCACAGTAAAGCTTACCTCTCTGGGCAGCTCAGACAGGAAGTTCTCATCGGCAGCAAAGGTGCGCAGGTTGTGCAGGTAGCCAATGGTCGGAGGCAGGGACTGAAGCTCATTGCCGCTGCAGTCAAACTCGTCTAAATGTGATAAACTACAAAAAGGGTTTTACACAGAACAACACATGGGTTTGGGCTCTGTACACTGGTTGTACACTGATACCATGCTCCTGTCAGACCACAGGTGAGTCACAGAAGGAATCCCTCCCACATTAAGTAATACCACCACATCTTCACTTTCCACCTGAATCTGATTAAACGTTTTCAGTTGGCAAGCTGCATGGTGGCTCTACCAGTTAAGAGTCCATGCTAGTGCATGGGTGCACTTTATGGTCTTGCTTCTGTTAATTACTGCTCTTGTGCACAAATACACTCTATGGTCTGCAGGGCCCTGATGGTCTGATATCTGTTACGGCACTGGATAAGAGTGCACAAATACGTCTGGTATCTGTTAATTCATACAGGCATTCCAAATGGGGGAAAAGCATACTATTTTAAGTTTTAAGTTCCAATGAGAAATACAGCAAAACCAATATCACAGTAATAAAGTATAACTATAGCTGCATGGTATTACGCTGTGTATGGAAATATGAAAAAAGGGTTTAACTAAACTTTATGTCTCGGGTGCTAATATTCAACCGCCATTGCTAGCAGTAAATCAGTAACTGAACCATGAAGTTTGAACAGCAATCCTTTCCTTTACATGGATCGATCTCGTTTAATGCTACATATTGCTGTGCTTTTCGGTTCACTGCCAATGCTCCTGTCATCAAAGCAATCACTGTCAAGGCCAAGCATGTGCAAAGAAGCCCTGTGGGCTGAGCTGGCCTGCAGAGTGGCACCGTCACGCAGACAGACTTACCTCCCGATGGTGTTGGGCAGTGAGGACAGCTGGTTCTCATCCACTTTCAGAGTGGTGAGCTTTTTCAGCATCCCTGCGACAGAAACCAGCGCTAATGAGTGGCAGTCCTCGCTATAGCGCCCCACACAACTGACCTGCTGGCTGAGCAGTTATACAGTAGCACAGCAGGGGGCAGCACCGAGACTTCTCCCCTCACCTATGGAGTCGGGCAGTTGTTGCAGGCTGTTGAAGGAGAGGAGCAGATCCTCCAGAGCCTCGCACCCGGATATGTCTGAGTCGACGGACTCTATCCGGTTCTTCGACAGGTCCAGGTAGGTGAGGTGTTTCAGCCGGCCGATGAACTGCAGACAGACAGGAAGCGGGTTCATCCGCGTCGCGGTCGGGGGTGGCGCAGGCGGCCATTTTAACGCGCGTATGACTGACTGCGCAGATCGCACACCCCCTCGCCTGTGGATCTGCTTTCAGCTCCAGGAATCTGGGCTTCCACAGCCAAATTAGGCAGGACTGCAGGCTAACCTTCATCTCCAGAAATAATTTCACAGTTTTTCCCAATATAACCTTCATTTAAACAGGCGGTCACTTGAGATTAGAAAAAAATCTTTTTCAATGATCAGCAGTCCATAGTCAGACAAATGTCGATATACAAATACCACCAAGCCTAAAATAATCCAGGCAGGGGGTATCTGGATGGCTGTATCAAACTCCCTGCATGAACAGATGCTCTGAAATCTGACTCTCAATTCACATTTTTGCAGGGCAGATATTTTCACATGTAAAGTCTGATGTGTATCATCATTTCCTGTGACATTTCCTCAGAATGGTGTAAATGAGAGAGGTTAATAACTAAAACACGACATTAACAAAAAACATCACACCGCACAGGAACATTGACTGTCACAGTTAATATAGTAATGAAAATAAATTATTTCAAAAGTGAAATCAATTAATTGAAATAGCCTAAATCAACCAATTAATTAATTAAAAAACAAAATCAATTAATTAATACATAACACAAGACACTCAGTGTGTGAGGTGTGTCTTTAAGTGGATTTTAGTTCCATCCGTTGATACACTCACTATTTAATAAATAAAACTTCTTAATAAATAAATCTGCTGTATTAATGAGCACTCCTCCAGGTGTCCCGCCCATCCACCCACAGGGGGCGGGGACTGCCGCAGGGGGGCGTGGCCTACCCCAGGTAGTCTCTGCAGGGAGTTGTTGTCCATCCATATCTCCTTTAGGTGTTGGACCTGCTCCAGGACATCGGGCTGAAACAGAACATACTAATCAATCCCAGCTCTGTCTCCTCAAAATTAACCAATCACAGTCCTGTCTCATCAAAATTAACCAATCGCAGACCTCTACAAAAATATATGTATCACAGCCCTGTATCTACAAAAATGTACCAATCCCTGCACTAACCAATCACAGCACTGACTATTAAAAATGAACCAATCACAGCACTGTCTCTGCAAAATAAACAAATGACTGCCCTGCATCTACAAAAATGAAAATCTCCTAAAAAACTAACCAATCACAGCACTATATGCCCAATATTAACAAGTCACCACCCGATCTCAAGAAAATCAATTAAATCACAGTCCTGTCTTCCCAAAAATGAACCAAATACAGCCCTGTCTTCCCAAAAATGAACCAATCACAGCCCTGTCTTCCCAAAAATTAACCAATCACAGCCCTGTCTTCCCAAAAATGAACCAAATACAGCCCTGTCTTCCCAAAAATGAACCAATCACAGTTCTGTCCTCCCATTCTTAGTAAGCCTGTAGCGGTTTTGTCAGCCAGTGGCTCCTGCAGTCCTTTCTCTGGTAAGAGCGACGCCCCTGGAGGTGTGTGCAGTGCCCGGGGAGTCAGACCCGCTCCCACACCCCTGCGGACGCCCGCGAGCGCCCTGGTCTCTCACCAGCTCCGAGAACTCGTTACTGCCCAGGTCCAGCCGCTCCAGCTGTGTCAGCTTGTGTAAGGACCTGCGTGAGACAGGAAGCAGTCAGTCAGCTTGTGTAAGGACCTGCGTGAGACAGGAAGCAGTCAGTCGGCTTGTGTAAGGACCTGCGTGAGACAGGAAGCAGTCGTCGTGTGTAAGGACCTGCGTGAGACAGGAAGCAGTCAGTCGGCTTGTGTAAGGACCTGCGTGAGACAGGAAGCAGTCGAAGGTCAGTCTGTTTGTAAGGACCTGCGTGACACAGGAAGCAGTCGTCAGCTTGTGTAAGGACCTGCGTGAGACAGGAAGCAGTCAGTCAGCTTGTGTAAGGACCTGCGTGAGACAGGAAGCAGTCAGTCAGCTTGTGTAAGGACCTGCGTGAGACAGGAAGCAGTCAGTCAGCTTGTGTAAGGACCTGCGTGACACAGGAAGCAGTTGGTCAGCTTGTGTAAGGACCTGCGTGAGACAGGAAGCAGTCAGTCAGCGTGTGTAAGGACCTGCGTGAGACAGGAAGCAGTCAGTCAGCGTGTGTAAGGGCAAACTCACTTTGGCAACGTTTTCAGGTGATTCTCTCTGAGCTCCAGAATGCGCAGTTTGGAGAGTCTGAAACACAGAGGGAGAGAGAGAGAGTGAGAGTGTGAGAGAACGCACACAGATGTGTGCATGCACACGCACACACAAGCACGCGCATGCACACGCATGCAGACGCACGCACACGCACACACAAGCACGCGCATGCACACGCATGCACACGCACGCACATACACGGATGACGGTGACACTCACTTCCCAAAGTTTGGGGGCAGGGATTCGAGGAAGGCATCATTGAGGAAGAGCTGTGTCAGGTTGATGAGCTGCGTGAATCCGTCTGGGAGTCTGCAGAGAGAGAGAGAGAGAGAGAGAGAGAGGGAGGGAGAGAGAGAGAGAGAGGTAGAGAGAGAGAGAGGGAGGGAGAGGGAGGAGAGAGAGAGAGAGAGGATGGGTGAGGGAGGTGAGAGAGAGAGAGAGAGGGAGGGAGAGACAGAGAGAGAGGCAGAGAGAGGATGGGTGAGGGAGGTGAGAGAGAGAGAGAGGGTGAGCAAGGGGGTGAGACAGGGAGAGAGAGAGAGGGTGAGAGAGAGAGAGGGTGGGTGAGACAGGGAGAGAGAGAGAGAGAGGGTGAGGAGAGAGAGAGAGAGAGGGTGAGTGAGGGGTTGAGAGAGGGAGAGAGGGTGAGTGAGGGGGTGAGAGAGAGAGAGGGTGGGTGAGACAGGGAGAGAGAGAGAGGGTGAGTGAGGGGTTGAGAGAGAGAGAGAGAGAGAGAGAGAGGGTGAGTGAGGGGGGGTGGGCTATGTGGGTGGCTGGAGCCCTGACAACCAAGCTCGGCGATCGCCATGGAGACGTGAGAAGCTCCTGAAAGCTAGCGTAATTGGCCTGCCTGGCAGTTTGCAGCACGTCTGAGCGACGCAGAGCACAGCAGAGCACAGCCAGTGAGGCGGGCTCCAGCAGAGCCTACAGAAGCCTGATACTCAACCCCATACTCTCAGCATGACAAATACTCAACCCCATACTCTCAGCATGACAAATACTCAACCCCCTACTCTCAGCATGACAAATACTCAACCCCCTACTCTCAGCATGACAAATACTCAACCCCGTACTCTCAGCATGACAAATACTCAACCCTTTATTCTCAGCACAGAAAATACTAACCCCCCCCGTGTTCTCAACAGAAAATACTCAACCCCGTATTTTTCAACAAAGGAAATATACCTCTATCAATACACCCAAACAATAACTGTAGTTCTATCTGTACACCTCCACAATAACTACACCTCTACCACTACACCAGTGTGGGTATTTTACATACTCCAGTGTGGGTATTTTACGTACTCCAGTGTGGATATTTTACGTACTTTGTTATCGGGTTGACACTCGCTTCCACCACAGAGAGACATTTGCAGCCCTTTATGTTGTCTGGGAACTCCTGAATGCCTTTAAGAGAAGTCACAGGTGTTAGAGAGCTGGAATGGACAAAACAAGCCCACTTCTTCTGCAGGTCTTCAGAAAAAGTCCATTAGGCAGCCAAACAGTACGAATGAAGTCATCCTGAGAGTGATCGTGTCACATCAGACTAGCATCAGCAGAGCTACTTAGAATAGTAGGGCACTAATATGAGAAACAGGCAAACAAAACCCAAAAACCAAACAGACCAGCGACGGCCTCACTGCCGCCGTTGACTGACCGTTTTTGCTGATGTCCAGCTCCTTGAGGTTGACGAGGCTGGAGATGGTGGTGGGCAGGTTGGACAGGTCGTTGTCCGCCATGCTCAGCTTCCGGAGTGCTTGGCAGCTGAAGAGTTGCTGGAAATCAGACAGACGAACCGTCACTCACTCTGCTGCAGACACGGAACCGCTTTTTGGGTCAAACTTGCTGTAGTCCACTGGAAATGAGACTCTCCCAAATTCTGTTACATCAGGAATGTTAAAAAACAACAACTCCCACAGGGCTTGGCATGTCTTATGTTGTTTTCAAATTCATCTTTCATCCAATGGCCTTAGATGGTCCAATAAAGACCTGTAGGTCTTTGATTCTTTTAAAAGAAATGCTCCATTTTCACAAATATTTAGAACAAAACTATTCTGTTTGTAATGCTTATGTAAAAATCAGACTTCACGGCACCTGCAGCAAGTTTTTATAATTTTACAAGCATCTGAACAGTTAAATTATTTAACATAATTATTTGACTACGGTCGGGTCCTGCATATCCCATAATGCACTGCAGGGCACACGATTGCACGTAACATAGATCTGTGTCATCCTCTGCCCCCAAAAAAATTAATAGGGTAAATGATAACTATTTCATAACGATTAATTAACCCTTATTAAATTAACCTGTACAGAAACTGAACACTGCAAAGCTGAAATCAAACATTTTCAAGATAATGCAACACTTCACTGTACATAGGCCAATATACAAATAACTAATGACTACATTGCTGTGAAATATATTCATCATATTTTTCCAAAACCACATATCTACAGTACATGCATGTCGTTGCCCAAGAAAAGGTTTAAGAGATGAGTTTGAGTTAAGCAGTTCCACAGAATCCCTCCAGGGGGCGATGTTGACAGCCCTGCTGCAGACACATGCTGTGTCTCCCCCTCTGGTCTCTGTCCGTGGTGCTGACACAGAACAAGAGCAGGGAGAGGACTAACTCACTTAAAGACATAGGGGTGTTCATTCATAAAACTAAAAAATAAATACAGAACGCCAGCTGAGAAGGAGATGTTTTTATGAATTTGTTTTAAAGAATACGACCTCCCCCACCACCCCCCCAAAAAAACAAAACAACCTCACAATCATTCAGGTATGATAGCTCCCCCTCACTCAGCCTGACGGGGGCTGGTTGTCATGGAGATGTCGTGCTGTTCCAGTTTCCATCGTGAGGCTTTTGATCCACATGGTGACAGGAAAACAGAACAATGTAATGTCTCGTTTCCATGGCGATGTGATGTTGGGTTACAAAGAGTAAACACAAAAAGGGGGGGGGGGGGGTTGTAGCCCCTACCTCTCCAACATACCCCCCTCCAACCCGCCTCCCACACACACACGCACACACACACACGCCCAGTCCAGGGCTCTTATAGTGACAGGACGCGTTAGACAAAGGAGCATGTGTGCGTTTGTGTTTGTGTTTGTGTTTTCAGCTGGGAAACTGCGTTGTAGAGATGCACGACAGCGCAGCCGTAGTGTTCTGCATGGCTGTCACAGACAGCAGAGAGAGACATCACCTTGGGCAGCTCCTCGATCTGCCCCCCCCCCCTCACCTTCGGCAGCTCCTCGATCTGCCCCCCACCCCACCTTGGGCAGCTCCGATCTCCCCCCTCACCTGGCAGCTCCTCTATCTCCCCCCCCTCACCTTGGGCAGCTCCTCGATCTCCCCCCCCTCACCTTGGGCAGCTCCTCGATCTGCCCCCCCCCCTCACCTTGGGCAGCTCCTCGATCTGGTTGGCGTCCAGGTAGAGCTCCTCCAGGGTGCGCTCGAAGCTGAAGATCTCCTTGGGCACCTGCTGCAGGCTGCAGTGGGAGTAGTCCAGCACCGAGATGACCTCCTCCTCACCACGGAAACAGCGGCAGGGCACCAGCCGACCCATGATCTTCCTCTTGGTCGTCATCTCCAGGCACTGCACTGAGGAAGAGGAGGGAGGGGCACACAGACAACAGTAGCGGAATTCAGAGTGTTACCTCAACTCTCACAGCGTTAAATCAACACCAACACTGTCAATGTGAGTCCAATGGGGACAGAATCTGCTCCACAGTTCCTGTTTGTGGGAAATGAACATTTAAATAAATAGACAAACTGAAAGCAATCACACTAATAGTAAAATGGACAATTTTGTTTATGAATGAGCACAATGACCATGGAATTTCTGGCAAACGCCTTCTTCACGTGCTATTATTTGCACAAGAAACTGAAATGATCCAACACCACAAGGACATCTTTACATAACACACCGACATTTTCCTGTTGCTGACAACATGGAGATAAACGAGTGGTCAACTGTCAGAAAAGAGAATTTAAATTCTGTTCCTCCCGCCCATGGATCACATTCTGCCGCACTGAGGGTCTTTTTTCTCTGCGCTCTGATTGGCTGATGGGAAAGACAGCCCCAGTTGGACCAGTGTGTCCTCTGAGCTGATGCCGCTCCCACAGCCTGCCGTCAAACGCAGCCATGCAGGAAGTTCACACCAGGACTGCGCGTGGGTCATGATTGATCAACGTCACTGATTGGCCGGAGATCCCGCTCACCTGGTGACCCAGGTCTAAAGCAGTCTCCGATTGGAGGAGAATAATGAAAACCAGCAGCACGGGGGCCTGATTTGAGTCTCTCTGAATGGAAGATAATTAGACCAATCAGAGGCTCTACATTCAGGCAGACTATTCTTAGGTTTAATGATAGCTAATAAAACGAAGGACGCATACTTCAGCTGTTCATGAATATTTAAAAAATCAGTGAAAAACAGCTTGTTGCAGCAACGTTCATTACTGCAGGTGTTTTACCTGCTCAGTGTACAGGGACACTTCCTGTTCAGAGCCCAGGTGAGAGCCCGGAGACCACTCTTCCTCACTGCCTTTGATTTGTCATTAAAGGTGCACTGCATTATGGTAGAAAAGACAATATGCACGAAGAAGGTGTATTTTGCTGGAGGGGGCAGTGGAGCTGGTGTGTTTTCTTTAAAAAAAAAAAAAGAAAAAGAAAATCAACAGTCCTCAATCTGTCCAAGTGGCCAGGTTTCTACAGTTGCCATAGAGACTAATGACGTGCGCACACCTTCATAATATCAGGCCATCATATCTCCATTCATCCCCTCTTCATCTCAGAGCAGTTTAACTTTCTCCATTTTATCATTCTTAATTACTAGTCTTTATTCACTACATTACACGTAAATTACATTCAGGGATTTATCAGACACCCTTATCCAGAGCGATTTAGAAAGCTTACCTTTATTATTCTTTTAGAAACAGCACAACCCACTAATACAGCTGGATATTTTACTGAGGCAATTCAGGTTAAGTTCAGGTAAGGTCAGGGGTAACCCCAGAGTAACAAATCCTGTTCCCTACCCATAATTCTCCAGTTTCTCCCTTCACTCCCCAGGCTGAAATGACCTATCGCTGTTGTTAGCCTCTGTCAGAGTGCACTTTAGCTAATAATATAGCACGTTAGTGCATACGTTAGCACATAAGTTAGCACGTTAGCATCAGTCGCGTCCACTGACAAACGAGCAGGGCCCCGCCTATCTGCGCAGTCGTCCAGTCGAGTCACGCAGCAGGCTCGCCTGAGGATCATTCCCGTCTGCGCAGCTGCCTCAAGAAAATCGCAATTTCACGATTGACCAAAGGGGGCAGTATCACACCGTGCTTTACGAGACAAGCTCACGCAACCATTAAGCAGGAGGCGGGACAGTCAATGTGCAGACAGACCACAGGAATTCAGGTCACAAGAGGGGGCGTTGACGTACCATGTGACAAGGACACACTGACTAAAATCCCTCCGTCCCCAGGTCACTGAGGCTCCGGCCACCCTGCAGGATTTATGGCCAATCATGTACCTGCCTGCAGGATTCCTGACCAATCGTGTACCACCTTGAGGCTTTATTGCGAATCATGTGCCTCTGCAGGATTCCTTATCTCGGTCATCATTGGCATGTTGATTCCAAACTTGCACTACACCACCTGATTTTACTTCCTGGACCAAGGAGGTAAAGTAATGAGTGAAATCTGGTGGTGTAGTGTATGGCTGGAGCAGATGCTACAGACACTGCAGCCCGCAGGACCAGGAGCTGAGCCGCACTGCAGTGGGGTGTTTCACTGCTGCAGTGATCCAGTGTTTCACAGGGCAACTAAAAGGCTCCAACTTGTGCGATTTTACTGACACCATTTTATTTTTTCAGTAAATGCTCTTTGTGCTCAGTTAAATGTGCTGCACAAATAAAATAAAACTGAATTAATAAGGCCTGCAGCTTCTGTTGTTTCTATGCTTTTTTCCCTCTCTTTGTGATCTTCTTAGTTGTGCGATTTCGGTCTTGTTCTGCGTGTAATTTGTTGCTTGGATCTTTAGCCCAGTTTTTTGTGTGTTGTTCCTGCCTATGAGTCCAGCTGGGCAGACAGGTTTTTAAACAGGCAATTAAACCAACAGACAAATGCAGCTCCATCCGGTCGAGAGCAGGGTTGGCAGCTTTTCCTTATTCAAATACGGGACAAACCAGAGATGTAAGTCAGGGGTGTAGGGGTGGGATGAGGTGGTTATTCGTCGAAAGAATTATGTTTGTGGCACAGCGTAACCGAATAGTAACCAAATTTGATTGGTTATTCACAGGAGAGCCATATCGCGGTTTGGTTTTTTGGTATGCTGAAAGCTTAGGACGCCTGGTCACTGAAAGAAAATCAAACCCGTGCTTTCGACAGTCTTAACTGATCAAGAGGCACCGTAACAGACATCAGCACACACAGTGGGGCCCCAGCACAGCACACACAGTGGGGCCCCAGCACAGCACACACAGTGGGGCCCCAGCACAGCACACACAGTGGGTCCCCAGCACACCACACACAGTGGGGCCCCAGCACAGCACACACAGTGGGTCCCCAGCACAGCACACACAGTGGGGCCCCAGCACAGCACACACAGTGGGGCCCCAGCACAGCACACACAGTGGGCCCCAACACAGCACACACAGTGGGCCCCCAACACAGCACACACAGTGGGGCCCCAGCACAGCACACACAGTGGGGCCCCAGCACAGCATGAATGTCATTTAGAATGATTCCAAGGGTTCCGACAAACAGGGCCCCTCAAAAATATTAGAACACAGGTGATATCTTTTCATGGGGCCCAGAATCCCTGGTGGTGCCCCAGCTTGGCTGAAACAGGTATGTGCCTTTTAATACAGGGCTGCCGGAATCCCTGAGCTGACATTCAGTTCAGTTCAGTTCAGTTCAGTTCAGTTCAGCTCAGCTCAGTTCAGTTCAGTTCAGTTCAGTTCAGTTCAGTTCAGTTCAGTTCAGTTCAGTTCAGTTCAGTTCAGTTCAGTTCAGTTCAGTTCAGTTCAACTCAGTTCCACTCAATTCTACCCAATTGTATTTAGTAGGGATCAGATTTATTTTTGTGGCTCTTATTTAGAGGCACAGTCACAAAGACGCATTACAGGGGGAATAAGCTGAACCCTGAAAACTCAGCAGTGGGAGGAGAAACGCAGAAACGGCGGTGAGAAAAAACTCCCCGATGGGAAGAAATCTGGGGAGAAACCGGGCTACAGAGGGGGGGCCCCTCCTCCGCTGGCCGGCCTGGTGTAAGAATTAAGATTGGTAACAGAAACTGGTACTGCCAATAAAAATGTAATGCGGGCTCTATCCGAGCAGGGCTGGGAAGGTCACAGTCTGAGGCATTAAACTGGACACGGAAGTCACACTGCAAAGGATTATGGGAAGTCTCGGGAGTGCCATCTGAGGCAGTGCGTGTCCAGTGTGACGGGCTAGCGGTAACGGGGTACCCCTTCACGCAGAAATCTGAGAATGAACACAACCGCTCACTGTCACGACACCCCTCCTGCCCATCGAAAATATACCCCCCCCCACCCCCCCCCAAAGGGAACAGCAGGGGCTGGCGAACACGTGCTCTTTCCAATACACAATTCTGCTGTGGCAGCGCTGAATGGTTTCCACGGTAACGTGCTCTCGAAGAGCGCATTATGGTCTGATGTTCGTAATTTAGCTGCAAGCTGCCGTCGAATGAACTGAATCCCACATGCACACACACACACACACACACACACCCACTTTAAGAACCCTCTCTCTCCCTCTTTCTCCTTCTCTCTCTCTCTCTCTCTCTCTTTTGCTCTCTTTCTCTCTCATACCATCTGAGCAGGAGTGCCTGCAGGTCTTAGGGTCTTGTTACACAAAGCAATTTCCACGAAACGTTCATTGCTTGCAACTAAATCGTTCTGGGATTGCTTTGTGTAACATCACTACAATTTAGTTGCAACCAGTTCTGAGCAGCTGAACTTCATGCAACCGATTTCATGCAACAGCCAATCAGGCTAGAGGTGCAGAACAGGGTGAGGAATAGACCAGGCTACAGGTGCAGAACAGGGTGAGGAATAGACCAGGCTACAGGTACAGAACAGGGTGAGGAATAGACCAGGCTAGAGGTGCAGAACAGGGTGAGGAATAGACCAGGCTACAGGTGCAGAACAGGGTGAGGTATAGACCAGGCTACAGGAGCAGAACAGGTTGAGGTATAGATCAGGCTACAGGTGCAGAACAGGGTGAGGTATAGACCAGGCTACAGGTGCAGAACAGGGTGAGGTATAGACCAGGCTACAGGTGCAGAACAGGGTGAGGTATAGACAAGGCTACAGGTGCAGAACAGGGTGAGGTATAGACCAGGCTACAGGTGCAGAACAGGGTGAGGAATAGACCAGGCTACAGGTACAGAACAGGCTGAGGTATAGATCAGGCTACATGTGCAGAACAGGGTGAGGTATAGATCAGGCTACAGGAGCAGAACAGGGTGAGGTATAGACCAGGCTACAGGTGCAGAACAGGGTGAGGTATAGACCAGGCTACAGGTGCAGAACAGGGTGAGGAATAGACCAGGCTAGAGGTGCAGAAGAGGGTGAGGTATAGACCAGGCTACAGGTGCAGAACAGGGTGAGGTATAGATCAGGCTACAGGTGCAGAACAGGGTGAGGTATAGATCAGGCTACAGGTGTGGAACAGGCTAGAGTTATAAAAAGTCTATTTAGAAAAGGTGGTGGACATTTTTACAGCTCATCATCTTCTTGTTTTTTTTTTTCTTGTAAGATTCCCGGCTCCATTAAGTGCCCATCTTGTTACCTAGCAACAGCATTACATAAAAAATATAAATACAGCACTCATGGTGAATGAAATGAAAGAGCAGAAATTCTACAGTATGAATGAATGGGTGGATGAAGAGTTCCAGGGAGAGAGAGAGAGGGGAGAGAAAGAGAGAGGGGGGAGAGAGATAGCAGGTACATGCACACACAAACGTAGGCAAACATAAGTTTCTGTAGATGTGAGGCTCTTGTACAGAGCAGTATGTTTCTGTAGATGTGACTCTTGTACAGAGCAGTATGTTCCTGTAGATGTGACTCTTATACAGAGCAGTATGTTCCTGTAGATGTGACTCTTATACAGAGCAGTATGTTTCTGTAGATGTGACTCTTGTACAGAGCGGTATGTTTCTGCAGGTAATGTGACTTTCTCAGCAATGAGCCGGCCGCCCGGGGGACTCAGCCTAGATTCTCCCACCATTAAACTCAGAAAAAAGGGCATTATGGGAAATTCCTCCTATTTTTAAAAGTCCCAAAAAAACCGTTTTTTATTTTTAAACAATGGTGTCTGTGTTCTGAACCACATAAAGCCACGCAGAACACCCCATCCTTCCCTCAGCATTCAAACGGACGTGACGGGAAGAGGCTCCTGCTCAAGGACCTCAGCATGCAGAAACAACGGCCTGCGTTTCCCTGCCTCTTACGCCACAACAACGCTAAACACCGCTAGTGCGAAACTAGCGACCTGCCTGAGAGGCTCCTGCTCCTGCCCCTGCTCCTGCTCCTGCCCCTGCCCCTGCCCCTGCCCCTGCCCCTGCCCCTGCCCCTGCTCCTGCTCCTGCCCCTGCCCCTGCCCCTGCCCCTGCTCCTGCTCCTGCCCCTGCCCCTGCCCCTGCCCCTGCCCCTGCTCCTGCTCCTGCCCCTGCTTCTGCGGCAACAGCAGAACGGAACGTTCCAGGGAATGGCGTCGGAATGACCGACATTCCGAACACGAGGAACCTGCGGAGCGGGATTGGGCCCTTAGTTACTGATCACTGCGCATTCGTCACTGCTGAATGTGTCCTCTACGCAACCTCAAACTGACCTCAAACTGGCCTCAAACTGGTCTCAAACTGACCTCAAACTGGCTTCAAACTGGTCTCAAACTGACCTCAAACTGGTCTCAAACTGGCTTCAAACTGGTCTCAAACTGACCTCAAACTGGTCTCAAACTGGTCTCAAACTGACCTTAAACTGGTCTCAAACTGACCTCAAACTGACCTTAAACTGGTCTCAAACTGACCTCAAACTGGTCTCAAACTGGTCTCAAACTGACCTCAAACTGGTCTCAAACTGGCTTCAAACTGGTCTCAAACTGGTCTCAAACTGACCTCAAACTGGTCTCAAACTGGCTTCAAACTGGTCTCACACTGGTCTCAAACTGGTCTCAAACTGACCTCAAACTGGCCTCAAACTGGTCTCAAACTGACCTTAAACTGGCCTCAAACTGGTCTCAAACTGACCTCAAACTGGCCTCAAACTGGTCTCAAACTGACCTCAAACTGACCTTAAACTGGCCTCAAACTGGTCTCAAACTGACCTCAAACTGGCCTCAAACTGGTCTCAAACTGACCTCAAACTGGCCCCAAACTGGCCTCAAACTGACCTCAAACTGGCCTCAAACTGACCCCAAACTGGCCTCAAACTTGCCTCAAACTGGTCTCAAACTGGCATTCAGGGTGTCAAACTGGCGTTCAGGGCCTCAATAAGGGCAGGTAGGCCCTTCAGATCAAACCCACTTCATTGGGCGAGCACTGCAGGACTGAATGGCCTGTTCTCGTCATTATGTGATGCTGTTCTGTTATGTCATTTCTGCAGCTACATGATAAAACACTGAACACTGTGAAAGCACGTGTACACAGCACCAGCCAGGCTCCACGTTGGCCCTCCTCTCTGCCACCCTCTCCTTTCTGTCTTATTAGAATTAATATGAAGTTCAGAATTAAAGGCTGAAGTATGAAGACAGGCCGGGCAGGAAGTCCCAAGGGAGAGTAATGAATGAGTTTGAGCACCTCCTCACTGAAGGAGAGTAATGAATGAGTTTGAGCACCTCCTCACTGAGGGAGAGTAATGAATGAGTTTGAGCACCTCCTCACTGAGGGAGAGTAATGAATGAGTTTGAGCACCTCCTCACTGAGGGAGAGTAATGAATGAGTTTGAGCACCTCCTCACTGAAGGAGAGTAATGAATGAGTTTGAGCACCTCCTCACTGAGGGAGAGTAATGAATGAGTTTGAGCACCTCCTCACTGAGGGAGAGTAATGAATGAGTTTGAGCACCTCCTCACTGGAGGAGAGTAATGAATGAGTTTGAGCACCTCCTCACTGAGGGAGAGTAATGAATGAGTTTGAGCACCTCCTCACTGAAGGAGAGTAATGAATGAGTTTGAGCACCTCCTCACTGAAGGAGCCATAGACTCCGCACACTGACCACAGACTGACCACAGACTGACTGACTGAGCACTGATTTAGAGTGTGAGCACAGAAGGTATGGGCAGTCTGGAAGGGGCCTATATGGTTTACTGGACATAAGGTCTGCCAGTGACTCAGTGCCTCTGATGCCTAAATGACCACAAACTGTTTCCACATAAACCAGAGAATGTGTATGCAGGGGCGTCACACCTACACACACACACACACACACACACACACTCACACACCTACACACACACATACACACTCGCACACTCACCTACACACACACACACACACACACACATACACACTCACACACTCACCTACACACACACACACACACACACACATACACACTCACACACTCACCTACACACACACACACACACACACACTCACACACTCACCTACACACACACACACACACACACACACACATACACACTCACACACTCACCTACACACACACACACACACACACACACATACACACTCACACACACACACACAAACACACTCACACACTCACCTACACACACACACACACACACACACACACTCACCTACACACACACACACACATATACCTGGCTCTATCAGCCAACCAGAGAACGCTACACAGTGCAGCCATGTTGTGGAGCAGCCCCCATCCCCCGGTCTGTGCTTCTCACTACCAATCCCAGTGTGGCTGTTCAAAATTCCCCGCAGCTGGACTGTCTAACCTTGAGCTCAGTCTCAGAGATCTGTCCTGCAGTCTTTTCTGCTAAGAGTGGAAGAGACAGAAGGAAGAGGACAGTTTCCCTTCTGTAGAGTAAACCCTCATCAGCTGTTACCGCATTCACCCTAAAAGCAGCCCCTACATGTCCACACAGCGTGAATCCTTTTCAGCAGTCACCGCATTCACCCTAAAAGCAGCCCCTACATGTCCACACAGCGTGAATCCTTTTCAGCAGTTACCGCATTCACCCTAAAAGCAGCCCCTACATGTCCACACAGCGTAAATCCTTTTCAGCAGTTACCGCATTCACCCTAAAAGCAGCCCCTACATGTCCACACAGCGTGAATCCTTTTCAGCAGTTACCGCATTCACCCTAAAAGCAGCCCCTACATTTCCACACAGCGCATTATGTCCTTCTGCATTCAGTGGGGGGGGGGGGGGTGTTGGTCTGCCCTCCCAGGGAATCGAATTTGCAACCCTCGGGTTACAAGCACAGTTCTACACCTCATGCCTGCATGGGCCTTTTAGAATAAGCAGAGACCAGCAGACCCATGTCAGTCATGTGACAGCGAGCATGACACTGTTTAGACACACCCCCCATTTGAGACAGGCCCCTCCTCTCAGTCAGGTGCAGATTGGGGCCGTGTCCAAAACAGCCTCCTAACTATTGCGTTCTCAAAGTATGCACTGTCTGCTACGCATACTGCCTACTCTTTAGCGTGTATTATTTTATATGCTATGGACAGTGTCTGGAAAATGTCCTCCACACTATTTTCCAGTGGTACCGCGAAAGTGCCATAAGAGGTCCTGTCCTTGTAGTAAAAAGGTCAGGCCTCTTCGTCCCTGATTTATGGAACCCCCCCCCCCCCCCCCTTCTCTGTGGGGCCTCCTAAGAAGTATGATTTCCTTCCTAAGTGTGCTTCTGAACACACTCAGCAAAACCCCAGAAATAAGCATATCATCTGGGGATTTTAAGTACACCACATTTAGATGAAATGACTACATACTCAACAGCGGGCAAGTAAGCTGCTCCATGGCCTGGGGCTCAATATCTCTACAAGGGACAAGAGCGAAAGAGGCGTGGCCACGGACATCAGCGGAGGTCAACACGGAACGGACGTTTTGTACCAGAGCAGTGTGTGTTATTTCTCGTAAAATAAAAATTTTACGGAATATTTTTGAGAGAGAGAGAGACACTGCACATCTTTCAATGAGTTCCTTGTGAATCTCTAGGATAAAAACATTTTCAAGGAATTTAAAGAGATAAAAAATAAAATGTCAAGATGTCCTGTTGTACTAAAACAGCAAACTGAAGCCTATCCACAGGGATTATCCAACGATCAACCGACAGGGCCATTCATCTTCTGGAATGGCCTACTTTTTTTTCCAAGCTCACAAACACATTTTCTCTTACTTTAAAGCAAAGGGTGCATTTTAAGTATTGTTATCTGTGAAATCATATCAGTGATAAACTATGAAACTTAGCCCTCTGTGTTGGAGTCAGTGGCCTGACGGACTCTTCCTCAGGCTATAATGAAGCACACTGTTGCAGACCTACGCTGCAACACTGCACTGCACTGGAAAACTACAGTGGAACACTGCACTGGAACACTGCACGGGAGCAGAACACTGGAACACTGCAGCAGAACATTTCACAGGAACACTGGAACAGAATATTCCACTGGAGCAGTGCACGGTAGCAGCATAACACAGGAAATATTTTTACATACTTGTCCTGTGTTAAGATTCCAAGAGGAAAACTAGAATTTTAAAAAATACATTTAATTTACTGAGGAGTTTAGGGTCAATTCAGGTTAACTAAAAGTAATGGTTTACAGGAAGAAATTCAGCCTAATAACATATTTCATACTTCTGAACGAGGATCACTAAGATCTGAATGAACTCATTGACCCAGACTGGAACTGTTACTTCATAAGGTAGTAAATATGAGTCAGAGGACCACTGCAGATCAGCAAAATTATAAACCCACATGACCCTCTGCATCCACCACACATAACTACACCCACCATATCAAAAACTGCATCCACCACATAACTACACCCACCATATCAAAAACTGCATCCACCACATAACTACACCCACCATATCAAAAACTGCATCCACCACATAACTACACCCGCCATATTAATCACTGCATCCACCACCTAACTACACCCACCATATCAAAACTGCATCCACCACATAACTACACCCGCCATATCAAGCACAGTGTACATGCAAGTGTTTCACAAATTGACATAATATTTCTGTTCCATATTTGTCACTATGTGCTAATGCTTTAATAAAGGAGGGGGCCACAGTAGGTGCATTTGTCATTAAGTGTGTCATGGTTTCAGAAATATTGGGAAGCAGTGAACTGGACTGTCCCAGACTGTGTTACTTTCGTGGAGAATCTGCATTCAGACTCCAGGCTCTGCTTTTTGCTGTGTTACCAGAAGCTGTTTTTCTGGCAAATTGAGGCATTGATAAAAACACATGAAACACAACCTCCCCAGTAATATGTCCCTGTAACAGGCTATATGACTTGTGCACAGGTGTCACACAAAACGGAAAAATAAAAATTTTAAAACAGCACTATGCTGATCAACTCAGAGGGGAAAGAACCAATGAGGATAGCTGTAATGACTTGTCCTATCAGTTAGCCAATAAGGTTTAACCAATAAGGACTCACCTTAACCTTCAATTGGAAGGTTTGGGGTTAAAGGGGGACATCCTTTCTCAGACTGTTATCACCAACGGCTAATGCTAGCTGGTCGCAATGGAAAGGGTCAGAACACCTGCTCAAAGAGCCAACGTGTAAAAATGCATCGACGTTATTCGATCATACCGAACAGACGCCATGTCTACTGTAATCTTAGCGGACTGGTGTACTCGGTGCTGTCAGCACCGCTAATTGCCGCGCTCACAGCGTTCTGCTTTAATGAGATGAACGGTGATAAATTCGACAGAAGTCCAGATGTCGCGTGCGTTTGCGACGACAGCACCAGCTGAGCCTTGCAGCCGGGTTCTCTCGTTCTCTCTCTCTCTCTCTCTCTCTCTCTCTCTCTCTCTCTCTCTCTCCAGCGTGTTGGATGGACCATCACACGGGCCCAACAGGCGAAATGCCGAGTCGTGGGAAGAGAGAGAGAGAGAGAGAGAGAGAGAGAGAGAGAGCCCCTAAAACATTCGTCTCTGTTCCCAGCATAGCCTAATTTGTGGTCATTAGTGTGCCATATATGTGAAATGATTTGCGGTACAGACCTGGTGGTTAGTGTCTACTAAAATGCGCCAACAGGACAGATACGTGTCTTTAGTGGGATTATAATTGACCTCAGACAGCTGTGGGTGGAAATGGAAACAGACATGATGATAGACCGAGAGGAAGGCCTCTTTCCCAGAACCACTGACACGGTAGAGCCTTCACTTAAATTTTCACGCGCATACGATATTACATTACAATAAATGACGTGGGTTCTTCCCGGCGTCTCCCGCCAGCGATGAGACGAAATCTTGACCGCAAACCGCAGGTCTGGGCTACTTACGTTGTATTGTTGAATGATTATCCATCGATGGTTCGCGAGCGCCAATCAATCAGAATCCAACTGTAATCCCAAACCGAGCCGTTAGTCTTGAGACAAATTCAAGGACCATCGTGCAGTTGCCTGCGCATAATAGGAGTCTCTTTCAAGAGCAATGCTCTCCCGCTGTCCGAAAACGGAGCGATCCCCATAGAGTCGCAGTGACAGAAGCGCTTCCCGTCAGTCGCCAATGATCACGACAAGCATATGATTCAATCAAATATCACTCCAAACCCCGCGGGGAGGGTGCACGTCTCGAACGCTTTATCTTGTATTCCGTAGTAGGAGAGCGAGAGGGGATGGAGCGTGCCTTTGCCGAGCATCGCAGATATACCTTTCCCCTCGGTGGTCCGTGGCAGAGAGAGGTACCAAGGACGTTAACCATTGGCTTCCCTACCCACGGATACGATGACCGCCTCTCTCCCCCTGCCTTCGGTACGGTTCAGAAGATGGGAGAGACGGAGGGATGGAGACAGATGATGGAACGCCAGAAGAGGAGTGGTTTACGCGTGAGGTTTATGCGTGCGCGTGTGAGGAAGGCGAAGAAAAGCTCGCGGATCCCTCGCTATTCCCCTCCTTCCGTTGCCTTTTACCTCATCACGCCGCGATCTGCCGAAACGCGGCTGCACGCGATGCAGAGGCAGAAAGCTGCGCTGTTCGGCATGCACGGGAGGGCGGCAGGCTCGCGGTTTAAATCATCCCTCATTCTCAGTGCGTGCACCAGTGCTTCTGGAGCACGGCGAAACGCATGACGTGACTTGTGTGCTTGTGTGGCAGGTGCACGGGAGACGACAGCACATTTTCTCCGCCCCAGATAGCTCGGGGAAAACACCGCGACGCTCCCCGGGCGACAGCTAAAAAAGCTGGCCTTTAAATCACGTAGCGCGAGGGGTTATCATGAAAGCGATGTCTCTGAAGATTCAAGGGTCGGAACAACAGGTTACTCCTGAATTACCCCTCGCTGCACAGTTCACCGTATATTCAACGTGCGCTGTTCGCTGAAAGAGAATGGAAGATGTATGTGAAAATATCATTTGCAAGGCCACGGTCTTCTGTGTAAATCCCTTTTAACTAAAATAATTGTGGAGGGTATCAGCGTAATGTAAACGTTGACCAATTTCGTCAGAGTTGTTAGCATTGGCTAAGAAAGAAATCAGGATAATTGAACACACGGGAAAGGACCAATTGGAATTTAACTATGGAAAATATGTAACAATACATTGTAATCAGAAATATGTAATAAAAATGAAATGCAATAAAACGAATCAACGTGAGTTTCCATCCCCTGTGCCTCAAAGCATCGCGGACTAGCCACTTCCGCCAGAAATAAGGGTCAGTATAAAAGGGAGCTGAGAGCGTTCGGTGAGTCGCCAGGCCTTTGAAATATGTGTGTCACGCGCTGCTGAAAAGATGCACCGTTGCCTAGGAGGTGCCCTGTCAGCCGGGAAGCATGTACAACCCGCGCGCCGACGGTACCGAGCAGTTGCAGGGCGCTTACATCATTCATCGCGTGGACATAATCTTGCATCGGGAAATGTCTAAGCTGGTTTCCCCCTTCTTCACAAAGAACACCGATCGCAGCAGCGCGCAGTTAAAGTGCTTTCGGCGCCACTGCTTTCAGACGCGATGCGACAGACACCATCTCCCGCCACAGTAGTATCTCCAGTCCCGTGGCAAGCAGGTAGCCGGTAGAAAATGTGATGATGTGTGTGGGGGGTGTCACGTGCAGGAGTAGTGACACTGTGCACTGTAGTAGTGTCAGTATTGGCCTCTGCGTTAGCATTTAGGTATTTTGCTCTAATCAGGAGTGACTAAAATCAGGCGCATAAAGGTTTAGGAAAAGGACAGAAACTATGCCAAGAAGCCATCAGTGTCACAACATACAGCTTAACAGAGGATGCCATAGTAGGTGCAAGAAGGAGACTGAGAATGCAGCACTTTAAGTAGCAGATGGGTTTGAGGATGTAGCTTTAGCATGGGTTGAGCTACTACCGCCCCACTATAACCCTACTGCTGCACTACGATGGCTCTGTTAGCATCCTGCTTATTGTACAATCTGTAGTAACATCATAATGGTCCATAAGGCTGTTAGCATCCTGCTTATTATACAATCTGTAGTAACATCATAATGGTCTATAAGTCTGTTAGCATCCTGCTTATTGTACAATCTGTAGTAACATCATAATGGCCTGTAAGGCTGTGCGACGGATGGGCCCCATGGTTTGGTCTCCAGTCCAGACAGTCTGGGCTGTTTGGTCAGCGGGAATTACAGAGGCTCACTGCTCACTCACCTGCCTGCGTTATGAGAGCACCTACCTGTGTTATGAGAGCACCTACCTGCGTTATGAGAGCACCTACCTGCGTTATGAGAGCACCTACCTGTGTTATGAGAGCACCTACCTGTGTTATGAGAGCACCTACCTGCGTTATGAGAGCACCTACCTGCGTTATGAGAGCACCTACCTGCGTGCGCTCTGCTGGACCATAGCGGTTATGAGAGTACTTACCTGCGTGCGCTCTGCTGGACCGTAGCGGTTATGAGAGTACTTACCTGCGTGCGCTCTGCTGGACCGTAGCGGTTATGAGAGTACTTACCTGCGTGCGCTCTGCTGGACCGTAGCGGTTATGAGAGTACTCACCTGCGTGCGCTCTGCTGGACCGTAGCGGTTTTGAGAGTACTTACCAGTGTGCGCTGTGCTGGACCGTAGCGGTTATGAGAGTACTTACCTGCGTGCGCTCTGCTGGACCGTAGCGGGTATGAGAGTACTTACCTGCGTGCGCTATGCTGGACCGTAGCGGTTATGAGAGTACTTACCTTCGTGCGCTATGCTGGACCGTAGCGGTTATGAGAGTACTTACCTGTGTGCGCTCTGCTGGACCGTAGCGGTTATGAGAGTACTTACCTGTGTGCGCTATGCTGGACCGTAGCGGTTATGAGAGTACTTACCTGTGTGCGCTATGCTGGACCGTAGCGGTTATGAGAGTACTTACCTGCGTGCGCTCTGCTGGACCGTAGCGGTTATGAGAGTACTTACCTGCGTGCGCTCTGCTGGACCGTGGCGGTTTTGGCGGTGAGTGCTGGCGATGAACATGCTGGGCTGAGGCGCTGTGTGGTGAGGTTAAGCATTTTTGTTCCCACTGTAGCCTCATTGCGTGTCTAAGGGAAATAAAATGAAGCACGCGAACCAGCAGCAAGAACTGGCACGCAGCTGGACAACATATACTCACCATTCGTTTGAAAGATTTGAAATAAACCAGTCATTACAGTGGGTAGCTAGAGGTTACAAACAGAACCAGCAACTATGGATGAGATGCTCATGGTGGAAATTCAACAGCTTGGTTTCCCTGACAATCCCCAGGCAGTTATGAGTGTTTCCACTTGTGTGTTTCTGGGAAAGTATGCAGCAATTCCAGTTTCAGAGGTAGACCACTGCCTATGTGTGTGTCCATCTGTGTGTTCCTGCTCACAATTCCTCTGTGTACTTCAGTTTCACAACAGCATCGAAGATGGCCGACATTCTCAGGACACTCAGGACACCAACATTTCTCACCCAGCATTCTGGAACACTCAGGACACCAACATTCTCATCCTGCAGTCTCCTCATGCTGAGCTTTTGTAATACATACCCCTGATCAATTTTAATATTATTAATCATTTATTTGAACATTGAATAAACATGTCTCTCATTTCAGTCTGGGATAATTTGCAGCACCTGTCCCTAGATGGGTTTCTGTGACATTGCAGTGAATAAATAATCCCTGCTCATCAGCCTGTGTGGCACGGCTTGGTTCTTACATCACAGGCATTTGTAGGTGGTCTGAAATGCCACTCAAAACCGATGGAGGCTCACAGCTCAATAGCCCACCGGCTCTTAACCAATCAGGGAGAAAGGGGTAGGAGCTAGGCCCAGCACATGCACCTGCAGCTGTGAGCTCTAAACGCTCTCACACCCACCTGTCTGACTCACCGTTTACCCCAAAGGCTGCAGGAGAAGGTCCCATGGACTGGGTGATTTTAAAAATACAGTCTACAGTATTACTGCCTGTTTGGATACGCTCTACAGTATTACTGCCTGTTTGGATACGCTCTACAGTATTACCGCCTGTTTGGATACGCTCTACAGTATTACCACCTGTTTGGATACGCTCTACAGTATTACTGCCTGTTTGGATACGCTCTACAGTATTACTGCCTGTTTGGATACGCTCTACAGTATTACTGCCTGTTTGGATACGCTCTACAGTATTACTGCCTGTTTGGATACGCTCTACAGTATTACCACCTGTTTGGATACGCTCTACAGTATTACCACCTGTTTGGATACGCTCTACAGTATTACTGCCTGTTTGGATACGCTCTACAGTATTACTGCCTGTTTGGATACGCTCTACAGTATTACTGCCTGTTTGGATACGCTCTACAGTATTACTGCCTGTTTGGATACGCTCTACAGTATTACCACCTGTTTGGATACGCTCTACAGTATTACCACCTGTTTGGATACGCTCTACAGTATTACTGCCTGTTTGGATACGCTCTACAGTATTACCACCTGTTTGGATACGCTCTACAGTATTACTGCCTGTTTGGATACGCTCTACAGTATTACCACCTGTTTGGATACGCTCTACAGTATTACTGCCTGTTTGGATACGCTCTACAGTATTACTGCCTGTTTGGATACGCTCTACAGTATTACTGCCTGTTTGGATACGCTCTACAGTATTACTGCCTGTTTGGATACGCTCTACAGTATTACCACCTGTTTGGATACGCTCTACAGTATTACCGCCTGTTTGGATACACTCTACAGTATTACTGCCTGTTTGGATACACTCTACAGTATTACTGCCTGTTTGGATACGCTCCACAGTATTACTGCCTGTTTGGATACACTCTACAGTATTACTGCCTGTTTGGATACACTCTACAGTATTACTGCCTGTTTGGATACACTCTACAGTATTACTGCCTGTTTGGATACGCTCCACAGTATTACTGCCTGTTTGGATACACTCTACAGTATTACTGCCTGTTTGGATACACTTCACAGTATTACCACCTGTTTGGATACGCTCTACAGTATTACTGCCTGTTTGGATACACTTCACAGTATTACCGCCTGTTTGGTTACACTTTGGTTACACAGTATTAGTGCCACAGTATGAAGAATCTCAGCGAGAGGGATACCACTGAGGAAGAGCCTGGAGGATTGGCAGACTGGGGTCAAACTGAGGTCAAGGCTGTCAAGGTCAAATTGAGGTCAGACAGAGGTCATTGCTGTTCAGCTCAAACTGAGGTCAGAACCTTGGTGCATTAATTTGCTGATATGGATGATAGGCTATTGTAAGTGTAAAATGTGACTGTAGCTTTTTTGCAGTGGCATTGGTGAGAAATGAAGATCTATAATAAACTGTCCTGGAACAGCCCCTGCATTCACCTGCAGGTTCCAGGACGAAAACAAAGGTTTCCTCTGCACCTGTCCTGGAGCCATTAATCTACCTGTGTGCAGTGTTGCCATAGAGACAGGTGAGGTTACTGTACCTGTGTGTAGTGTTGCCATAGAGACCGGTGATGTTACTGTACCTATGTGCAGCATTGCCATAGAGACAGGTGAGGTTACTGTACCTGTGTGCAGCATTGCCATAGAGACAGGTGAGGTTACTGTACCTGTGTGCAGCATTGCCATAAAGACAGGTGAAGTTACTGTACCTGTGTTCAGTGTTGCCATAGAGACCGGTGATGTTACTGTACCTATGTGTAGCATTGCCATAGAGACAGGTGAGGTTACTGTACCTGTGTGCAGTGTTCCCATAGAGACAGGTGAGGTTACTGTACCTGTGAGCAGTGTTGCCATGGAGACCGATGAGGTTACTGTACCTGTGTGCAGTGTTGCCATGGAGACCGGAGAGGTCACTGTGCCTGTGTGCAGTGTTGCCATGGAGACCGGTGAGGTTACTGTACCTGCGTGCAGTGTTGCCATGGAGACCGGTGAGGTTACTGTACCTGCATGCAGTGTTGCCATGGAGACCGGTGAGGTCACTGTACCTGCGTGCAGTGTTGCCATGGAGACCGATGAGGTCATTGTACCTGTGGGCAGCACACTGGTTAGATCCTGCGCTCTGTGTGATACCAGAATGTGGAACAGGCCCAGGACCCACTTAAATCTGATTGGCTTTCACAGGACAGTCTCCTCCAATCGTCTCCTGCCGCAGCTTAAACCAGGTCAGTGTGGGGGGCCAGGACAACCCCCCCCCCCCCCCAGAAAAAACACTCCATCTCCCAACTGAAACGAACTGGACAGGAGCCCAGCTTTTCTTACCCAGCACAAATTGGGCACCTCCAGAATGTATGTATATATATTGTATATATATATACTTTTTTGAGGGGGGAGGGCAGGCAAACAACAAGACGCCCTATCCCAATTAAAGTAGCTGATCACCCCTCACCGGGTTATTTGGTTCCAAGTTGGCTGGTGATTTTAAGCTGAAGACAAAAACCTGTTGACTCTCTCTAGGACCAGGGGTCAAGGACCACTGCATGGAAGGGTGCATGTTCAGCCTGCCTTTGACCTTTAACCTCTGACCTCTTTCTGAAGTCCAACCCCCCCTACCTCCCTGCAGCACAGGGAAAAGCAGGGCTGTGTACATCAGGCACTTAGGGGTAAAAGGGGCAGGTATCTTCCCACAGTCATTTTCTTTCTATATCTATTTCCAATTATCCTTCCTTTTCTATCTTAATTTCCCGTGGTCCTCGTCTTTCTGTATGTTTCCCAGAATCCTCCACTCTCACTCAGTTTCTCCATAAAACCTGCCTGTGATCAGATTCTAATGACTCATGAGTTTGTTATGGTGACCAAATATGGGGGGAAAGCGTTTAAACCGTAGTAATCCATTAGTCTAATTTACACATTCTTCAGACTTAGCTGAGGATCAGAGCACCAACACTCAGCTGACGGGACTGGATGCATCTTAAATTCTTGACGGCCATTTGGTGGTTATAGCACCCTCTGTTGGCCTCACAGAGAATTACTGCATCATCGGTTCTTATCCTGCGCACACAGACGCTCGTCTCTGTTCTCAACACTAGATGTCGCTGTGTGGTGCAGACGGCCCACAGAATTCTCCGTCCGCTTTGATCTTGTTTGATGTCCCACCCCTCACTGCGGACTCACTCTATGCTCTTGGGTGACACAGGTGAGACTCCCCACCTGCAGTTCTCCTTCTGTTCTGACTGGAATCGTTTATTGCCTCTGTTTTGACAACACATGATGCACTGACCAAAGACACATGTATTTATTTCTAAACCCAGATGTGTGTGATATTTGTGTGAGAACAGCGTTAGTTACAGCAGCGGTGTGGAGAGTCACTTTGCAGGAACGCAGCATGTCACATTCTACTCGAATAAATCAGCACAACATAGTTTAAAAATAATAATTAATTAGTGCTGTAATAATTTACATCATAAAAATGATTCCATAGGACTGCAACGGCTGTGGTGTGCTGTGTATACGGCTGTGTGTGTGATGTCTGTTCAACTGTGTGTTTGCTCTGTACGGCTGTGTGTTTGCTGTGTGTACAGCTGTGTTTTCAGTGTGCATGGCTGCGTGTTTTCAGTGTGTATGACTGTGTTTGCTGTGTGTATGACTGTGTGTTTACTGTGTGTATAGCTGTGTTTTCAGTGTGCATGGCTGCGTGTTTTCAGTGTGTATGACTGTGTTTACTGTGTGTACGACTGTGCAGGTCAATGGGAGGTCCATTTAAGCGTGTTAAAGAGTCTTATTATTCAAACACTCTGGCACAAGATTTCCCATGTGACTCCAAGCCGGATCAGACTTTCATTTCAATCGACTAAATCTCCCAGTTTCTCCCTCAGTCAGTAAACGCTGGTAATGGATCGGATTCAAATTTGAGGTGGAATTTTTGTGTTTCTTTCCCCCTGGATTTCTCTGTGACGCGTGTTCTAATGGGTAGCTGCGTTCCTTCAGAAAAGATCGGCACTCAGAGTTCCTCATTGAAGATAAGGGGACAGATTGAGATGTTTTGGCAGGATGCCTTCATCAGTGAAATGACGCTTCTGATGGAAACGTTTTGTAATTACTGAAGCCATTTTGGTCTGCCTTACTTTGCATACGTTCGGCGGACAGTCTCACTCAGAACGGCCTCGGTGTGCGAGAGCGTGTGCATTCAGCTGAGGCACGAGAGGAAGAGATCTGGCCGATTTACACACGTCTGTTTGCACAAGTAACAGTGAGAGAAATTGCTAGCAGTGATTTAAGCTGTCTTTAGCGTTATTTAAATGCCACAGCTGGAAGTAGCCAAATAAGCCTCAAGCTTTTCTCTTTGGTAAAATTACGTAACGTGTGGCTTCAGTGGCTGGTTTGCTCCTGACTGAGGAATTCTCTTCCAGCCAAGACGAGGAGCTCTGAAAGAGGGGCTCATTTTAAACACTCTCTGAGCTCTTCTGTCTGTGGCTGTGTTGTGAACTGTGTCTGAGACGGACTGAACTGTGCTTTGCTTTGGATTTAGCGCCTTGGCGCACATCGGCCTGAAAAACGAGCAACGCATATTGAGTAAATGTCGATAAATTGATCAAATGATCAACATTAAAACAGATCTTCTCCGGGTCATGTTGAGGAATATGAAATGCAAATTCGAGAAAATTGATTCTCAAATGTTTGTGCAAGTGTTTTTATTTTTTGTTTCATTTTGCTCTTCACAGGTCCCATTGCGATGGAGCTGAGCGTTTGTGTGGCTGCGGGTAATCCAGGCAGGAATGTGGCGTAGAGTAAAATCCTCCCATGTGCCACAAGAACAAAAGCCATTGTATTCCATCTCGGGTCCTCCAGCGACAGAGCCACTGCAGTCTCTGAAACCGCTGTGCAATATCAAGAGAAGAAGAGAAACAAGGCACCGGTTTGGGCTGAAAGAGAACCACACACGGGTTACACTGGAAACGCTGGAGCGCTTGTGACAGTCTTCTGTTAAAATAGCTTTAAGCGCGTTTCAGGCACCTTTTGGTGTGCGGGGCCTTCTTGTTCCTTTGACTCATTACTTCATTTGGCAGTTGGGCACCCAGTTTAAGTCCGAGCGCAGAATTTCTAACCCATTGGACCATTTTTCGAAGACTGATTCCGGTTTGATCGATCAGCCGGCCTGGTCCCGAAGGCTGGCGCAGGTTCGATCCGCACTGTCGACGCCTCGCGTTTCTGCGGAGAACGAGAGCGCTGCTTCCGCGCCACGCAGGGCACGTTGTCGAAAAACGTTACGATTTCCGAGGAGCGCGTCGTGCACTGCTTCCATCGGGATTCTCAGAAAGTCACCAGAACGAGGCTCCCTCCCTGTGAGCTGGCTCTCTCCAGACTTTACCCAACAGTAGCGCTGTTGTTGTCCGAGCCTGCTGTAGCGTGAACACACAGGTGGATTACGAGCCTGCTGGGGTGGGCTAAAGTTGGCGGACATGTGCAACGGCGCAGAACATATCCCAGAAATCCCTCTGTGTTCTCCTGTGACGTCAGGACTCGTCCACAGTTGGTCCCACGAAATGTGACCCGAGAAGGCCCAGTGCCGAATTTAAACGTGTGAGTGGATACACAGTGATTTCAGGCACCTGAAGCAGATTAAACTAGTGGAGAGCGCATTGATTTTTAACAAAGATGCTCTACTCTACACACATGCAGGGTTTACTGTATGGCAGGCAGGAGAGGAGGCGTTGGGCTTTAAGTGTGAAATAAGTGGCTTTAGAGGCTGAGAGTAAACCTGCAAACCTCCCAGTCTGAGGCTACAGAGGTGTTGGTGACAACAGAAAGAGTTCAAACAGGATGGCAGTTAAACTATGAGGCTGAAAATAAGTAAGAATCCCACCAGTTATGCTTTAGTTTTGAAAGGCTGGCAAGGAGAAACCTGCCTCTAGATTATTAAAGATTAGAGATTGTGTGAAGATTGTATTAATGGTCTTATGTTGTTGCAAAAGACTTTTGAGCGTGGTGGATCAAAGAAAGGTATTGTGCTGGAGCTTGTCGTTCTGGAGCTCTGTGATTGGTTGGGACGGTGCCGCTGGTCACTAGGGGCGGGGTTTCTTGGGTATAAATTGCTCGGCCCATATGCGATGGGAGCTGAGACTTCCCCTTCGGACCTCGAGACTGTGTGCGTGCGCGTGCTGCTGTCACCACGACGACACCATGGTTAGCAGGTGAGTGACAATCCGTTCTCCTTCGCCCTCACCTGGTTCTTTAGTATAACCCAGTGTTGAGTCTCACCTGGTTCTTTAGTATAACCCAGTGTTGAGTCTCACCTGGTTCTTTAGTATAACCCAGTGTTCAGTCTCACCTGGTTCTTTAGCATAACCCAGTGTTGAGTCTCACCTGGTTCTTTAGTATAACCCAGTGTTCAGTCTCACCTGGTTCTTTAGTATAACCCAGTCTCACCTGGTTCTTTAGCATAACCCAGTGTTGAGTCTCACCTGGTTCTTTAGTATAACCAAGTGTTGAGTCTCACCTGGTTCTTTAGCATAACCAAGTGTTGAGTCTCACCTGGTTCTTTAGCATAACCAAGTGTTGAGTCTCACCTGGTTCTTTAGCATAACCCAGTGTTGAGTCTCACCTGGTTCTTTAGCATAACCAAGTGTTGAGTCTCACCTGGTTCTTTAGCATAACCCAGTGTTGAGTCTCACCTGGTTCTTTAGCATAACCCAGTGTTGAGTCTCACCTGGTTCTTTAGCATAACCCAGTGTTGAGTCTCACCTGGTTCTTTAGTATAACCAAGTGTTGAGTCTCACCTGGTTCCTAATATATCTCAGTGTTGAGTCTCGGCTGGTTCTTAATATCTCACACAGGTATTATTAGGTTTTTGCTCAGCCACTGGATTCATGCCACTGTCAGTCACAGGGCTTGATAAATCTACCTGGACCTAAAATATTAACATCACATATCAACATATTTTTTTTCAAGTTTTATATCTTGCATTTCTCTGAAAAGTTTTACCAATTTCAGAAATCTCATTTTAGAGACGATGGGCTTTAGTTACCTAGTGTCATCACCTTTCACGTTTCATCTAATCCCACCCTCCTGCTCTCTTCTGTGTTGTTTGAATGCTGGAGATAAACCCGCCCTCCTGCTCTCTTCTGTGTTGTTTGAATGCTGGAGATAATCCCGCCTTCCTGCTCTGTTCTGTGGTGTTTTACTGGCAGAGTGGAGCATCCTGCCGGTGGCTATAAGAAGATCTTTGAGACTTGTGAGGAGCTGGCAGAGCCAATCCCAGCACAGGTTACAGGTGGGTCCAGTGTCACAGCCAATCCCAACACTGGTCACAGGTGGGTCCAGTATCACAGCTAATCCCAACACAGGTTACAGGTGGGTCCAGTGTCACAGCCAATCCCAGCACAGGTCACAGGTGGGTCCAGTGTGGCATCACTGCCTGTTTATTTGCATTCACACTGGAGGCAGAGCCTGTCCTGAGACAGGCAGACAAACAGACAAAGTGAGACCTGCAAGCCGCATAAGGAAATCCCATATGGAAAATAATACATGGCAATATATGGGAACTACATGTATTATTATGTGCTATTTTACCTTTATTTATTAGATATATTTTTACTAGATTGTGAAAACATATTTAATTATTAAAAATTAGCTGCTTTTACATATTTATGACATGCATCTACATATATTTTGTACATATACTGTATGTGCTTACTGATTTGGGAGTGGGGTAGGGGTGGGGTAAATAGTGTGAGTGGGATGGGGTAGGGGTGGGGTAAATAGTGTGAGTGGGGTAGGGGTGGGGTAAACAGTGAGAGTGGGGTAGGGGTGGGGTAGACAGTGTGAGTGGGATGGGGTGGGGTAACACGTGTTGGGATGGAGGTGGGGTAGGGGTGGGGTAGACAGTGAGAGTGGGGTAGGGGTGGGGTAGACAGTGAGAGTGGGGTAGGGGTGGGGTAAACAGTGAGAGTGGGGTAGGGGTGGGGTAGACAGTGTGAGTGGGATGGGGGTGGGGTAGACGGTAGGAGGGGATGGGGTGGGGTAAACACCGTGTTTGGGATGGAGGGTGGGGTAGGGGTGGGGTAAACACCGTGTTTGGGATGGAGGGTAACGAGGTGCCTGTCCTGTGCACCCAGGCCGGTTGCCTTCGTGGCTGAGGGGAAGCCTCCTCCGGCTGGGCCCCGGGCTGTTCGAGGTGGGGGACGAGCCCTTTTACCACCTGTTTGACGGACAGGCCCTCATGCACAAGTTCGACTTCAAGAACGGACAAGTCACCTACTACCGCAAGTGAGTATCGCAGGACAATTCTAAAATAATCCCTCGCAATTTACATTTTCCATTGGACTTTTTTACCCTCCAAAACGAAACTACTAGTATCAGCATATCAGCACCTCAACCTTGTTTGTCTGATTTGACACCAGAACTTTGAGATTAATTTTGCTGTCTGTGGTCATAATAGTGTGCTCAGAATGGCTTTGCATGCCGATAATATCACTGATCTGGCAATCGTCTTAGCTTTTTCAGTCTCAGCTGATGTACTAAATACCCATTTGAAAACCGGATTTAATTAACCTCTAACTGTGGTAGCACACTGCTGATTTAGCGTAGCTCAGTATGCTGTTATGTTAGCGTAGCCTAGTTGAGCGTGCTGTTGGTTGAGCAATGTTCAGCGCATGGCTAGTTTAACACGCTGTAGCGTGCCGTCAGCCTGCTGCAGCGCAGGCAGTGGTCAGTCTAGCGTGTCGATGGCTCGTTTCGCTGTGCTCAGGTTTGTGAGGACGGACGCGTACGTGCGGGCGATGACAGAGAAACGCGTCGTCATCACCGAGTTTGGAACTTTCGCCTACCCAGACCCCTGCAAGAACATCTTCTCCAGGTCAGGTCCCCAGAACTCTGGTTAAACACACCTCTCTCACCTGTGTGATACACAGATGTTTTAACACACCTCTCTCACCTGTGTGATACACTGAACTCTGGTTAAACACACCTCTCTCACCTGTGTGATACACTGAACTCTGGTTAAACACACCTCTCTCACCTGTGTGATACACTGAACTCTGGTTAAACACACCTCTCTCACCTGTGTGATACACTGAACTCTGGTTAAACACACCTCTCTCACCTGTGTGATACACAGAGCTGTTTTAACACACCTCTCTCACCTGTGTGATACATCCCACAGCTGATTCTTTGTTGATGTTTTGTGACTTCTGCATAATTACAGTTAACAGGAATTTGCTTTTAGAAGAATTAACATTCTGAAGCAGAATGGCTGATATTTGTGTGCGCACGTGTGTGTGTGTGTGTGCATGTGTGTGCGCTTGTGTTCCCATAGGTTCTTCTCCTATTTTAAAGGGGTGGAGGTGACGGATAACTGCCTGGTGAACGTGTATCCCATCGGAGAAGACTACTACGCCTGCACAGAGACCAACTACATCACCAAGGTCGACCCCGAGACACTGGAGACCCTGAAGAAGGTGAGTCTATGTCCGAGTGACGTGGTGTCAACACCGCTCCAAAGGCCAGTGCAGCCGTGCTCACGCCTGCCCCCTCAGGTGGACCTGTGCAACTACATGAACATCAACGGAGT
This sequence comes from Anguilla rostrata, assembly GCF_018555375.3. Classification (NCBI taxonomy): domain Eukaryota; kingdom Metazoa; phylum Chordata; class Actinopteri; order Anguilliformes; family Anguillidae; genus Anguilla; species Anguilla rostrata. Next base: position 897,863 of record NC_057938.1, on the reverse strand, counting down.
GACAGCGCACCCCCACATCGAGGCGGACGGCACCGTGTACAACATCGGGAACTGCTTCGGGAAAGGGGCGACACTGGCCTACAACATCGTCAGCATGCCCCCCAAACAGAAGGGTCAGCCAGTTCGCCAAACGCACCTGCACACCTGCACTATACACCCACTCACCTGCCCCACACACCTGTGCATCTACACACCTACCTACACACCTGCACTAAACACCTACACACCTGCACACAACTGTACTGAGATCACATCTGTACATTCATCACCTTTACACACCTGAGCATTGACTGACAGACTGTCACACCTGAGCAGAGACTGACAGACTGTCACACCTGAGCAGTGAGACTGACAGACTGTCACACCTGAGCAGTGAGACTGACAGACTGTCACACCTGAGCATTGACTGACAGACTGTCACACCTGAGCAGAGACTGACAGACTGTCACACCTGAGCAGTGACTGAGACTGTCACACCTGAGCAGTGACTGACAGACTGTCACACCTGAGTAGTGACTGACAGACTGTCACACCTGAGCAGTGAGACTGACAGACTGTCACACCTGAGCAGTGACTGACAGACTGTCACACCTGAGCAGAGACTGACAGACTGCTTTTTCTCCAGATAAGTCTGATTCTGTTGAAAAATCCAAAGTGGTGGTTCAGATCCCCAGCAGTGAGCGATTCAAACCATCGTATGTCCACAGGTTCGTATTGTTATTACTATTACTATTATTATTATTGCTGTTGACCCTATGTGGAAAAACTTCCTTTAAGGCAATGTTTTATCTTTCAGTCTCGGCCTGAAGCGAAATCATAACTTACAAAGTCTATATTGCAGTACTGACCTGTCCTTCACCTGCCGTACTGACCTGTGCTTCACCTGCCGTACTGACCTGTCCTTCACCTGCTGTACTGACCTGTGCTTCACCTGCCGTACTGACCTGTACTTCACCTGCCATACTGACCTGTCCTTCACCTGCCGTACTGACCTGTGCTTCACCTGCCATACTGACCTGTCCTTCACCTGCCGTACTGACCTGTGCTTCACCTGCCATACTGACCTGTCCTTCACCTGCCGTACTGACCTGTGCTTCACCTGCCATACTGACCTGTGCTTCACCTGCCATACTGACCTGTCCTTCACCTGCCGTACTGACCTGTCCTTCATCGCTCTCTCCCTCTAGTTTTGGAATTTCTCCAAACTACTTCATCTTTGTGGAAACACCCGTCAAGATCAACCTGCTCAAGTTCCTGAGCGCCTGGAGCATCCGAGGCTCCAACTACATGGACTGCTTTGAGTCCAACGAGACTATGGGAGTAAGTGTGAGACTGTGTGTGTGCGTGTGTGTGTGTGTGTGTGAGAGAGTGTGTGTGGGTGTGTGTGTGTGTGTGTGACAGTGAGTGCGTGTGTGTGAGTGTGTGTGTGTGTGTGACAGTGAGTGTGTGTGAGACTGTGAGTGAGACAGTGTGTGTGTGTGTGTGTGAGACTGTGAGTGAGACAGTGTGTGTGTGTGTGTGTGGTGTGTGTTGTGTGTGTAGACTGAGTGTGTGTGTGTGTGTGTGTGTGAGACTGTGAGTGTGTGTGTGTGTGTGTGTGAGACTGTGAGTGTGTGTGTGTGTGAGACTGTGAGTGAGACAGTGTGTGTGTGTGTGTGAGACTGAGTGTGTGTGTGTGTGTGTGAGACTGTGAGTGTGTGTGTGTGTGTGTGTGAGACTGTGAGTGTGTGTGTGTGTGTGTGTGTATGCGTGAGACAGTGAGTGTGTGTGTGTGTGAGACTGTGAGTGAGACAGTGTGTGTGTGTGTGTGAGAGACTGTGTGTGAGACAGTGAGTGTGTGTGTGTGTGTGTGTGAGACAGTGAGTGTGTGTGTGTGTGTGTGTGAGACTGTGAGTGTGTGTGTGTGTGTGACAGTGAGTGTGTGTGTGTGTGTGTGTGTGTGAGACAGTGTGTGTGTGTGTGTGTGAGACTGTGAGTGTGCATGAGGGAGGCTGTGTGTGTGTGTGTGTGTGAGACTGTGAGTGTGCATGAGGGAGGCTGTGTGTGTGTGTGTGTGAGACTGTGAGTGTGTGTGTGTGTGTATGCGTGAGACTGTGAGTGTGCATGAGGGAGGCTGTGTGTGTGAGTGTGCATGAGGGAGGCTGTGTGTGTGAGTGTGCATGAGGGAGGCTGTGTGTGTGAGTGTGCATGAGGGAGGCTGTGTGTGTGAGTGTGCATGAGGGAGGCTGTGTGTGTGAGTGTGCATGAGGGAGGCTGTGTGTGTGAGTGTGCATGAGGGAGGCTGTGTGTGTGAGTGTGCATGAGGGAGGCTGTGTGTGTGAGTGTGCATGAGGGAGGCTGTGTGTGTGAGTGTGCATGAGGGAGGCTGTGTTTGTTGCCGGTTCCTGTGTAAAGCGTCGCTGTGATGGTGTCGCTGTAAAAACGCCTCTGAGTGAAACTGAAGGAGACCGAGCCGATTAAAAGCTTTGCCTGCTCGCCTCGTAGACCTGGTTCCACCTGGCCACCCGGAAGCCCAATGAATACGTGGATGTGAAGTTCCGAGCCTCGGCCATGAACCTCTTCCACCACATCAACTGCTATGAGGACCAAGGCTTTGTCGTGGTCGACCTGTGCACGTGGAAAGGGTAGGCCCCACCTGCACCTGTCCCGTTACCTATACCTGTACCATTCACTAAACTCTGCACCACCTGCACCTGTCCCATTCACTAAACTCTGCACCATCTGCACCTGTCCCATTCAGGTTTGAGTTTGTGTATAACTACCTTTACACCTGTGTGGCAGGTTTGAGTTTGTGTATAACTACCTGTACCTGTGTGGCAGGTTTGAGTTTGTGTATAACTACCTGTACCTGGCAAACTTGCGGGAGAACTGGGAGGAGGTAAAGAAGGCAGCCATGATGGCTCCACAGCCGGAGGTGCGGAGATATGTGCTCCCCATGGATGTGCACCGGGTAAGCCCCGCCTCCCTGTACTGAGCCCCAGACTCCCTGTACTGAGCCCCGCCCCTCTGTGCTGAGCCCCACCCCCCTGTGCTGAGCCCCACCCCCCTGTGCTGAGCCCCGCCTCCCTGTGTTGAGCCCCGCCTCCCTGTACTGAGCCCCGCCTCCCTGTGCTGAGCCCTGCCTTCCTGTACTGAGCCCCGCCCCCCTGTGCTGAGCCCCGCCTCCCTGTGCTGAGCCCTGCCTTCCTGTACTGAGCCCCGCCCCCCTGTACTGAGCCCCGCCTCCCTGTGCTGAGCCCCGCCTCCCTGTACTGAGCCCTGCCTTCCTGTACTGAGCCCCGCCTCCCTGTACTGAGCCCTGCCTTCCTGTACTGAGCCCCGCCCCCCTGTACTGAGCCCCACCTTCCTGTACTGAGCCCCACCTCCCTTTACTGAGCCCCACCCCTCTACCCCAATCCCCGCCCCCCCAGTGCTGAGCCCCACTCCCCTATACTGAGCCCCTCCCCCTTGTACTGAACCCCACCCCCTGTGCTGAGCCCCGCCCCTCTGCCAGCGCTGAAGCTCAGGTGTTCTGAGGACCATTCTCACCTGCCTCCCTGTCGCTGGTTCTTGTTCTGGTTCTGGTTCTGCAGGAGGAGCAGGGGAAGAACCTGATATCGCTGCCCTACACCACGGCAACCGCTGTCATGCGCTGCGACGGTACTGTCTGGCTCGAACCCGAGGTCCTCTTCTCTGGCCCCCGCCAAGGTAAGAGCTGCCGGGTCCAAACTGCCCCCACACCGCCCCTCCAGAACCGCCCGGTCCAAACTGCCCCCACACCGCCCCTCCAGAACCGCCCGGTCCAAACTGTACCCACACCGCCCCTCCAGAACCGCCCGGTCCAAACTGTACCCACACCGCCCCTCAGAACCGCCCGGTCCGAACTGCACCCACACCGCCCCCCAGAACCGCCCGGTCCAAACTGCACCCACACCGCCCCCCAGACCCAGCCAGGTCCAAACTGCAGAGGTCAAAACTCATTTTTTTTTAAACTTTTTTTTTCTCACATTTCCCAGCTTTTGAGTTCCCCCAGATCAACTACCCACGATGCAGTGGGAAGAACTACACCTACGCCTATGCCCTTGGACTGAACCACTTCATCCCAGACAGGGTGGGTAGAGCTGAATGCACACTCCACCTGCACAATACTGAGGACACAGATGCACCTCACAGTACATGAACCGAATTTAACTGCTGCCTGAGGATTTTTTCATTATTTTATTTAATTTCAATGCAAGTATTGGCAGTGGTGGAGTGAACACGTACCCAAGTGAGGCCTGTTCTCCTCACTGCAATCTTAAACATGTAAAACTCCAAATGTTTAGCATATAGCATTAGCACGTTTAGTATTAGCATGTTTAGCATGTAGCATTAGCACGTTCAGCAGTAGCATGTACCATCACTCAGCATGGGGTTTGATGAATAGGGGCTACTCAGCTGCCACTTATTGCCGGACTTACTTACTGGAGCCTGAGGAAGACACTTCATGCGTAACGGGCGGACATGAGGGTGCCCGACTGACCAGCAGAGGGCGCTGTTGTGCAATGAGTCGGAGGGCTCGGGTGCCGGACTGAGAGGCCCATCCGTGCAGTAGACCAGCCACAGGGAGCTCGGGGGCAGTAGACCAGCCACAGGGCGCTCGGGTGCCGGACTGAGAAGCCCATCCATGCTGTAGACCAGCAACAGGGCGCTCAGGGGCAGTAGACCAGCAACAGGGCGCTCAGGGGCAGTAGACCAGCAACAGGGCGCTCAGGGGCAGTAGACCAGCCACAGGGCGCTCGGGTGCCGGACTGAGCGGCCCATCCATGCTGTAGACCAACCACAGGGCGCTCGGGTGCAGTAGACCAGCCACAGGGCGCTCGGGTGCCGGACTGAGAGGCCCATCCGTGCTGTAGACCAGTGTTTGAGCAGGACGATGAGTTCCCCAGAAGCCCCACCTGTGCTTCTCTGAGCCTCCCGTCTGTTCCCAGATCTGCAAGCTGAACGTTCGGACCAAGGAGACGTGGGTGTGGCAGGAGCCGGACTCCTACCCCTCCGAGCCCATTTTCGTGCAGTCCCCCGACGGCGTGGACGAGGATGACGGTAAGTGGGGGGGGTCGAGGTCAAGGGTGTTTGCGTTACCATAGTAACACTGGCATCCAACCAAACAGCGTGCTGTATTGGGCCAGCGGCAGCATGCTGAAGCTCCACCCTTTAGGACACGGGGTCCCCAAGCATGGTCCCGAAAAGCCGCAGGAACCCAGAAGGTCCTGCGGCTCTGGGTCGGGAACCCCAGCATTAAAGTCCACTGAGGAGTTGCTGTGTGTGGTGGGCGGGGCTCTGTGCGGTGGGCGGGGCTACGCGTGACAGGCTCCGCCTCTCCATCTCGCAGGGATCCTGCTGACCATCGTGGTGAACCCAGGCGCGGCCCAGAGGCCCGGCTACCTCTTGGTCCTCAACGCCAAGGACCTGTCGGAGATCGCCCGGGCCGAGGTGGAGGCCATCATGCCCGTCACCTTCCACGGGATGTACAAGCCCTAGAGCCAGCAGCCATACCACCCCACCAGTCCCAGCTCTGCATCACTAGAGCCAGCAGCCATACCACCCCACCAGCCCCAGCTCTGCATCACTAGAGCCAGCAGCCAAGCCGTCCCACCAGTCCCAGCTCTGCATCACTAGAGCCAGCAGCCATACCACCCCACCAGCCTCAGCTCTGCATCACTAGAGCCAGCAGCCATACCACCCCACCAGTCCCAGCTCTGCATCACTAGAGCCAGCAGCCATACCACCCCACCAGTCCCAGCTCTGCATCACTAACCAGCAGCCATCCACCTCACCAGCTCAGTCTGCACACTAGAGCAGCGCATACCACCCCACCAGCCTCAGCTCTGCATCACTAGAGCCAGCAGCCAAGCCGTCCCACCAGTCCCAGCTCTGCATCACTAGAGCCAGCAGCCATACCACCCCACCAGTCCCAGCTCTGCATCACTAGAGCCAGCAGCCATACCACCCCACCAGTCCCAGCTCTGCATCACTAGAGCCAGCAGCCATACCACCCCACCAGTCCCAGCTCTACATCACTAGAGCCAGCAGCCATACCACCCCACCAGTCCCAGCTCTGCATCACTAGAGCCAGCAGCCATACCACCCCACCAGCCTCAGCTCTGCATCACTAGAGCCAGCAGCCATACCACCCCACCAGCCTCAGCTCTGCATCACTAGAGCCAGCAGCCATACCACCCCACCAGCCTCAGCTCTGTGTCACCCACGTCCAACCTTCCCCCCTCCCCACCTACATTACCGCTTGATGAATCTTTACCAATACTCACGAGATGCTGTGACCACACACGCACTGCTGTGGCAATGAATGTTAATCACACAGAGCCAGCTACAGTCAGGGATGATAAACCACCAACGGGATACTGGTGTCACCTACTGGAGGAACTCCACCAATCATGCGCTATTGCTGAGACTGTTTAACATCCAAAGTCCCCACCGGGTAAAATGAAACAACACCCAAATCATCCCAACATTATCATCTCTGGCTGGAACAAGGAAGTAGAATGTGCTGAAAAAATGCAGGAGCAGAGCTTCTGGCTAGTACAGAGTCATGTGACCTCAGAGGTAACCCCAACTGTGATGTCATAAAGAGATGATAAACTCTTTCCGTGTCATAATGAGTCCAGAAACATTCTGTTCACAAGAAAGAAAAAAAAAAACCAGGAAGTGTTTTCTCCTGGCTCTCCACTACAATGTCCAGAATCTCCCAAGTAATAGGTCTGGATTGATTTCATTTGATTTCGCTGAGAAAGGCAGAACTGAACAGGGCCGAGTGCACAAGCACAGACAGCACTACTTTCCCAACACTGTAGAAATAAAATAAAAGAACAAAAAATGTACAGACTGCATTGAGTGATGTGTGATTAAGATGTACTTTAAAAAAAAAAACCAAAACAAGAAGATCCACACAAAACTGGGGAAAATCATAAATGATATTGTTTATTTTTCTCAGATAACAGCATCCCCCTTACACTGTGCTGAATCGCACACACCAACTTCTGTACTGAGCAAATGTGCCCCCTAGTGGGCAAGGAAATAACTGCTATCTGAAAGGACAATTGAAACAAAATTGCAACATTTTTAATTGCATGTGGTGGCCATGATTCTCCCAGCAGATGAATTCTCATTTAATTTAGACAAGGCCAATGTTTACCTTTGTTGATTGAACCCTATCAGCAGCACTGAAGAGGGAAACACACACACACACACACACACACTGGCACACACCCACATACACGCGCACACAAACACACACACACACAGAGCCAGACAGAGCCACATTTATCTGCATATTTAATAAATATACAATAGAATAGTCTCCATTCAAGCAGACAGGTTAACAAACCCAGTCATTCAGAGGGATACAGAAGCAGGGATCCCGTTATTTCATTAACATGAATGGGGGGGGGGGGGGGCTCCAAAGTGTCATGTCTGGCTGGGTCTCCCCTCTTCTCTATCCCACCCCCACACCCCCTGCCCCCATCGCTGAAGTCTAGGTAAAACCAGAAGATTAAAACACACCTAATGGCACTGCAGTCAGTCCACACTATCTATCACTAACACACACACACTAGTCTCCAGTCTCTGTAACTATCACCAACACACACACACTACAGTCTCCAGTCTCTGTATCTACCACTAACACACACACACACACAGTCTCCAGTCTGTGACAACTCTTGGTCCTTGGACAGGAAGCCCTGAATCAGAATCATCTGGAGACGAACCATCGGAAGAACACCCAATCCCAAACTAAGAATCACCATAGAAACCCCTGCCACCCTCCGTCTCCCTCCCCCTCCCCCCTCCCATCTCCTGACCCCTGCACCTCAGCTGTCACTGTGGCTACCTGTGAGGTCACTTCCCTTTCTGGAGAGTAAGTGAGAGAAAATGGCTGCCTGCTGCGTACACGCACACGCACGCGCACGCACGCGCACGCACACGCGCACGCGCACACGCGCACACACGCGCACGCACGCACGCACACACGCACACACACACACACACACACACCACACCTACAGCACGAAAGCACGAAGGGACACAACTTTTCTACAGAGCGGAAAGAAAACGGGAAAGGGAGAAGGATTTAGAGGGGGGTATGGGACTTGTGGTAGGGGACAGGTTTGGGGGGGGTTATTTGAGGACTTTGTGGTAGGGGTACAGGTTTGGGGGGGTGTATTTGAGGACTTTGTGGTAGGGGTACAGGTTTGGGGGGGTTTTTGAGGACTTTGTGGTAGGGGTACAGGCTGAGTTTGGGGGGGGTTATTTGAGGACTCTGTGGTAGGGTACAGGCTGAGTTTGTGGGGGGTTATTTGAGACTTGTGGTAAAGGTACAGGTCGAATTGGGGGGTTATTTGAAGACTCTGTGGTAGGGGTACAGGTTCGGGGGGGTTATTGAGGACTTTGTGGTAGGGGTACAGGTTCGGGGGTTATTTGAGGACTTGTGGTAGGGGTACAGGTTCGGGGGGGGGTATTTGAGGACTTTGTGTAGGGTACAGGCGGGGGGGGGGTTATTTGAGGACTCTGTGGTAGGGGTACAGGTTCGGGGGGGGGGGTTATTTGAGGACTTTGTGGTAGGGGTACAGGTTCAGGGTGGAGGTAAACGCCCGGATGTCGGTGATGACGGAGGCGTCCGCTAGTCTGGGCGTGGCCGGCAGAAAGGTGAGCTGGGACACCTCCCCGTAGGTGGAGCACTGTGGCCCCGCCCCCTCCTCATCTCCACCTGTCGAGGCAGCGTCCCCCTCCTCCTCCCCAAAGCCCACCACCTGAGAGAGAGAAACACACCTTAATCTACACACACACCTCAACACTCACACACCTTAACACTCTCACACACACCTTAACACACTCACACACACCTCAACCTACACACACACACCTTAACACTCTCACACACACCTCAACACTCTCATACACACCTCAACCTACACACACACACACACACACACACCTTAACACTCTCATACACACCTCAACCTACACACACACCTTAACACTCTCACACACACCTCAACCTACACACACACCTTAACACTCTCATACACACCTCAACCTACACACACACCTTAACACTCTCACACACACCTCAACCTACACACACACCTCAACACTCTCACACACACCTCAACACTCTCACACACACCTCAACCTACACACACACACCTCACAACACCTCAACTACACACACCCAACTACACACACACCTTAATCTACACACACACACACACACACCTAACACCTCAACCTACCACACACACCTTAACACTCTCACACACATCAACTACACACCTCAACACTCTCACACACACTCAACCTCACACACACCTCAACCTACACACACACCTAACTACACACAACCTTAACACTCTCATACACACCTTAACCTACACACACACCTTAACACTCTCACACACACCTCAACCTACACACACACCTTAACACTCTCATACACACACACACTCACACGTACACACACACACACACACACACACACGTACGTGGACGCTGAGCTTGCGAGAGTGGGGACCGCGATGCTCCAGGAACCAGGACAGCAGCTCTGCTTTAGTCATCAGCTTCAGTGCATCCACCTGCAGGGGGCGCCAGAGAGACGCGCGTCACCCGACCACACTACAGCAGATAACAGGCTCACAGACCACACGCGCAGAGCGTAACAGGCTCACAGACCTCACTGCAGAGCGTAACAGACCACACTGCAGCGCGTAACAGACCACACTGCAGTGCGTAACAGGCTCACAGACCACACTGCAGCGCGTAACAGACCACACTGCAGCGCGTAACAGACCACACTGCAGCGCGTAACAGACCACACTGCAGTGCGTAACAGGCTCACAGACCACACTGCAGAGCGTAACAGACCACACTGCAGTGCGTAACAGACCACACTGCAGCACGTAACAGGCTCACAGACCACACTGCAGAGAGTAACAGGCTCACAGACCACACTGAATCCGCCCCCTCCGCATGGCCGCTGTACTCACCTCTCTGCTGAGCCGGTCGAAGACATACTGCTGGGACAGCACCTCAAACCAGTTCCTGTCCACCTCCTCGCCCAGGTGCGTGTCCTCACACTCCTTCAGCTTGATCAGAGCCGTCACCTGCGTCTTAAAGGCCTCCTCCGTCAGTGCGCTCATCTTCCGCCCGAAGCCCTCCAGGAACTCCTCGATCTTCTGCTCCACCAGCTCAGAGCTGTGCAATGTAGGCCCATAGGCCGTTAGCACGTTAGCACAAGACAGGCCCATATGCCATTAGCACGTCAGCGCAACACAGGGACACACACCGTTAGCACGTTAGCACAAGACAGGCCCATATGCCGTTAGCACGTTAGCACAACACAGGCACACACGCTGTTAGAACTTTAGTGCAATGCAGGCACACATACCATTAGCACGTCAGCGCAACACAAGGACACACAACGTTAGCACAACACAGGGACACACACCATTAGCACGTTAGCGCAAGACTGGCCCATATGCCGTTAGCATGTTAGCAAAACAGGCACACACGCTGTTAAACTTTAGCGCACGCGGCACAACACCATTAGCACGTTAGCACAACACAGGGACACACAACGTTAGCACAACACAGGGACACACACCATTAGCACGTTAGCGCAAGACTGGCCCATATGCCGTTAGCATGTTAGCACAACACAGGCACACACGCTGTTAGAACTTTAGCGCAACGCAGGCACAAACACCATTAGCACGTTAGCACAACACAGGGACACACACCGTTAGCACGTTAGCACAACACAGGGACACACACCGTTAGCACGTTAGCACAACACAGGGACACACACCGTTAGCAAAACACAGGGACACACACTGTCAGCATGTCAGTGCAACACAGGCACACATACCGTTAGCACGTTAGCGCAACAGACATGCACCGTTAGCATATCAGGGCAATGCAGGCTCACGTGCCGTTAGCACTCGGCATTGCAGATCAATTATGAATAAAGATTCAGAAGCATATTTTAGTGGACTGGTCAGGTGGAATGTGAGAAAGTTTATGAACAGGCCAACATGATACCTGGGTTACAGCAGTGAAAAATATCGAGAACTCACTTGAACTTTGTGGCCTGCGTTTCCACGGTAACAGAGAAGCCCAGAATGCCTGAAGTGTTTCTGCAGGTGGGGTAGGCGTGGTACCTGTGGGAGAAGCCCAAAGGAAGGACAAGTCAGCTTAAATCACCTCTGAACTAAAACTAAAACAAACAAAAAAATCACGAAAATCGAATCAATTCGAAACTCAGAACCCAGAACCTGGTCATCAGGTGTGATGCTGTGCTGCCGTGGTGATGTTGCCATGGCGATGTTAAATAACAGGAAACAGAAACTCACCCCAGAGTCTCTTTGGTCCTCAGGAAGTCAAAGCAGGGCTCCTCCATGTGCATCTGAAACAGAGCGGGAGAGATGGTTGCCACAAATACTGTCTAGCTCAGACCCCAAAACTGCCTGATTTAGGGTCTTTAAGAATTTAGGTGTGGGGGTATAAGTATGGGGTTTTGGGGATGTAAGTTTGGAAGTGTAGTGGTGCAAATTTGGGAATTTGCAGGTGCATGTATGGGGGTTTGAGTTTGTAGTTTAGAAAATTTGGAGTGAAGATTTGGGAATTTTTGGGTGTAGGTATGGGGGTTTCAGGTGTAGATTTGGTAATTTTGGTGTGTGGATATGGGGTTTTGGGGTGAGGTTTTGTAGGGGGTGTAGTAAGGTGATTTGTGGGTGTAGGTGGGTTTGGTGTGGTATAGGGGTTTGGGGGTGCAGGTTTAGGTGTGTAGGTATAGGTGGTTTGTGGGTGTAGGTACAGGAAGTCTGGGGGGCAGGTTTGGGGGTGTAGGTAAGGGGTTTGGGGTGCAGGTTTGGGATGTAGGTAAGGGGGTTTGGGGTGCAGGTTTGGGGTGTAGGTAGGGTTTGGGTCAGGTTGGGGGTAGAGGGGGTTAGGTGTAGGGTTGTGTTGGTGAGTGTGCAGAGTCTGGGGGTGCAGGTTTGGGGGTGTAGGTAGGGGGGGTGTAGGTACAGGGTTGCAGGTTTGGGGGTGTAGGTAAGGGGGTTGTGGGGTGTGCAGGTTTGGGGTGTAGGTAAGGGGGGTTAGGTTGGCAGGTTGGGGTAGGTAAGGGTTTGGGGTGTAGGTACAGGGGGTTTGGGGGTGTAGGTAGAGGGGGTTTGGGGGTGCAGGTTTGGGGGTTTTAGTATGGGGGTTATCAGTGCTCACCACCAGCAGCTCCATCAGTGTGTGCTCCCTCAGCGACTTGGGTCCTGACTGGGGGGGGGGGGTGGAGAACATAAATTAATCACCTTTACTTACCTTTACTGTGCTGCTCAACTCCTATACTACCTATATCCGCCTACACTGGTACAAATTAACACCTGTAAAGATTTATACATGTACACCTTTACACCTGTACACCTATACACTTGTATACACGCTTTGCAGACCCATGACAGCTCAACAAACATTTGCAAGAATTTCAATTGAATTTATGATGGTGAAGAAATTTGATGTAAAGGCCATTAAATAAAGTATTTGCCCATTTTGCTATAGTTCCTTTCTGGTTTGATGGTGAAACGTGAAGTAAAGCCAAGATCTTCAGGAGAGCAAATCTGTGGCGTGCCTCACCTGGTAGTACACTTGGACCTCAGAGTTGGCGTCGCCTTTGTTGAGGGACTTGACCTTACAGAGGTGGACTTTTTCAGGCAGCTCCACCACTCGGAAAAGAACAGGGACCTCTGCTGACAGAGGCCGGAACTGCAGCTTACTGTAAGCAAGGAGGCACACAGAGAAAGCAGGAGAGAATGCATAATGAGGAGAACAGGCCATTTGGCCCATCTAGAACAAGAATATAAGAATACATAATGAGCAGAACAGGCCATTCAGCCCAGACTACAAACCTACAGACTACAGCAGTATCCAGCACTGCATCAAGTCTGAAACTGAACACCCAGAGGGTCTCTAGCTCTACTGCATGACCTGGGAAGTACTTCCGCACATTGACCTTCCAGAATTACTTCCTGATACATGGGGTCAGCGCTGGCGAGGGAGCCAAATGAATATTAATTTCAAGAGAAGCGTCGTTCACACTTACTCTGTGAGATACTGCAGAAACTGCATGGACTCCTACAGCAGAAAACACACCAGAGAAGGGAGGTCAGGGAATCAGAGAGAAACTCAGGGTACACAGTACATGAGAGGACTCAGCAGTTTACAGTAGATCGGCACCACAGGCATTAAAGACTGGGCCCTAAAAGTGCACTGTTTAAGGGTGTAGGGGACACAGCGCTGGTAGTAAGGGTGTAGGGGACACTCACAGTGCTGGTAGTAAGGGTGTAGGGGACACAGCGCTGGTAGTAAGGGTGTAGGGGACCACAGCACGTTATAAGGGTGTCGGAACACAGCGCATGTAGTAAGGGTGCTGGGGACCGCTGGTAGTAAAGGGTGTAGGGGACACAGAGCTGGTAGTAAGGGTGTAGGGGACACAGCACTGGTAGTAAGGGTGTAGGGGATACTCACAGTGCTGGTAGTAAGGGTGTAGGGGACACAGCGCTGGTAGTAAGGGTGTAGGGGACACAGCACTGGTAGTAAGGGTGTAGGGGACACAGCGCTGGTAGTAAGGGTGTAGGGGACACAGCACTGGTAGTAAGGGTGTAGGGGACACTCACAGTGCTGGTAGTAAGG